>NW_011485549.1:16136-17077 GCF_000754665.1 Bison bison bison | reverse complement strand
AAAATAATATCAAATGAAGCAACTGACAAACAACTAATCTCAAAAATATACAAGCAACTCCTGCAGCTCAATTCTGGGTTACTTTTTAATGGTTATTTAAGAAAAGGCATTGATTTTGTAGCTGCTCAAGTACATATACACCATACTTTGTATTTCAGATAATTTTTCTGTGTATAATCCATATACAATTGCAAATATAAACTATATTGGGAAAGGTGATTTATATTAAGGGGAAAACATTTAAAGGCTAGAACCCAGGCATCTATTTTAAGCTGTTTTTATATAATATTCACAAATTGTCCTTCAATACTTTTAATTGAATAAGAAACCAAGGGGAAACCTTTATAGAAAATTAGACTTGGAAGAGACCTTAAGAAGTTCAGTAAGCAGTCCTCTATTTTCTGAACAATTTTCTCATCTGTGGGAAATTGCTATCATTTCTAATTCATGTACAATTCATATTTAGTACCCTTACTATGTTATATTAAATAAATTCTTATTACCAAATAGGATGTTGCAAAACTTGAGTAACTTGGTAAGTTGAGGCTAATGGTTATGGAGTGAAAAACAGAATGCTATGAAATTATATTAATTTCAGCTGTGTCAACTGAATATTAGGTTTGCTTTTAAAACCTACAAAAATCAAAAGTCACTCAAATTAGACAAAGTATGACGTATCAAATGAAAGTGACCAAATGATACATAATAGACTCCCAAGTCTAATAATTAAAACTGCTATTTCCATTTTGTTTGACCATATATATACATCTAGGCTTCCCTCGTGGCTCAGTGGTAAAGAATTCACCTGCAATGCAGAAACCACAGGAAATACAAGTTAGACCCCTGGGTTGGAAAGATCCCATGGAGGAGGGCATGGCGATCCACTCCAGTATTCTTGCCTGGAGAATCCTATGGGCAGAGTAGCCTGGAGTGCTACGGTC
>NW_011485549.1:11558-12412 GCF_000754665.1 Bison bison bison | reverse complement strand
ACACAGGTTCGATCCTGGGTCTGGGAAGATTCCACATGCCATGGAGCAACTAAACCTGATCGCTACAACTACTGCAACTACTGACTTGTGCTCTAGAGACTGTAAGCTGCAGTTAACAAAGCCCACACACCCTAGAGCCCACATGCCACAGCTACTAAGCCTTCATGTTGCAACTACTGAAGCCCATGTGCCTAGAGCCTGTGCTCTGCAACAAGAGAAACCACTGCAATGAAAAGCCTGTGCACTACAACAAAGAGTAACCCTCACTCACAACTAAAGTCCACATGCACCAACAAAGACCCAGCAAAACCAAATAAATAAAAATTAAAAATATAAAAAGCACAAGAAAATGCAAAAATTTTCATAATCGCAAGTAGTGTATAGTTTGAGTTCTAGTCATGTATGTCTACACACAACTGAGCATACAATATTTTTGTATGGCTATGGTCATACAATATTGATAATGCTTATTCATATACCATGAATATTTACCAATTAAGGGTCCAAAGCCATAAGTATTTTGATGACTAAGAATATATTAAGCCAAATTAAAATGATAAGAAACGTAATCCTGATTTACACAGGACCAATTATTTTAAAAAGACAGAAGTGGGGAAGGTCCTAAAATGGCAGATGAATAGGATGGGAAGACCACTTTCTCCCCCCACAAATTCATCAAAAGAACATTTGAACACTGAACAAATTCCACAAAACAACTTCTGAATGCTGGCAGAAGACATCAGGTACCCATAAAGGCAGCCCACTGTCTTTGAAAGGAGGTAGGACAAAATATAAAAGATAAAAAGAGAGACAAAAGAGGTAGGGATGGAGATCCGTCCCAAAAAGGGAGTCTT
>NW_011485549.1:9653-10582 GCF_000754665.1 Bison bison bison | reverse complement strand
ATGACTCTCTCACTTGGACCTGGGAAGGACACAAAATGCAGGCCCAACCGAGTCTCTGCCTTTATGGAACCTGAACCTGAGCAGCTTAGACTGGGGAAGTGCACTCAACCCAGGACCCACCTCAGACAGTTGCCCAGCAGAGCATCCTAGAGCCTAAGAAGTGTAGACCATGAAAGCACACATGTTGTGAGCTGGGGCAAACCCGGTGCAGCCCAGACACTGTGAGCACTCCCCACACACGCCAGTGATATTTGTTTGCAGTGTTCCTCCCTCCCCAAAGCACGACTGAACAAGTGGTTTTAAATAAGTGACTACCTTTGCTCCTTTGTGTCACGGTAGAAATTAGACACTGAAGAGACCAGCAAACAGAATCTAAAATAAACAGAGGGAACCACTTTAGAAGTAGATGCAACAGATTAAAACCCTGTAGTTAGCACTGACTACATTGGAAGGGGCCTATAGATATTGAGAAGTATAAGCCGGATCAAGGAACTATCTGAAACTGAACTGGCCCAAAACTGTCCACAACAGCTCCAGAGAAATTCCTAAATATATTTTTACTATTATCATTTTTTAAAACTTTAAAAAAAATTAAGTCCTTTATTATTCCTTTAATTTTCATTTTTGTAACCTACTATAACCTTGCAAAACAAAAAAAAAAAGAAGACTCTATTTTTAAATCAAACTTCATATACATATTTTATAATTTTTCTAACTTTGTTTTTTTTTAATATTTTAATTTTGAGAGTCTAACCTCTACTTTAGACTTTTAATCTTTGCTTGTTGGTATTTGTTATCAATTTTGTACCTTTAAGAATCCAATCTTCAGTACTCTTTTTACTTGAGAGTGTGATTACTGGCTTCATTGCTCTCTACCACTTTTGACCCTCCTTTTCCTCCACCAGGTTGCCTCTATCTCCTCCCTTCCC
>NW_011485549.1:6573-7940 GCF_000754665.1 Bison bison bison | reverse complement strand
AGTCAATATATAATGAATAATGCAATAAATGAGATCAAAAACACTCTGGAGGTAACCAAGAGTAGAATAACAGAGGCAGAAGATAAGATAAGAGAGGTAGAAGATAGAATGGTAGAAATAAATGAAGCAGAGAGGAAAAAAAGAAGAAAAAAAGAATTAAAAGAAATGAGGACACCTCAGAGACTTCTGGGACAATGTTAAACGTTCCAACATTCGAATCATAGGAGTCCCAGAAGAAGAAAGCAAACAGAAAGACCATGAGAAAATACTTGAGGAGATAATAGTTGAAAACTTCCCTAAAATGGGGAAGGAAATAGTCACCCAAGTCCAAGAAACTCAGAGATTCCCAAACAGGATAAGCCCAAGGCAAAACACCCCAAGACACATATTAATCAAATTAACAAAGATCAAACACAAAGAACAAATATTAAAAGCAGCAAGGGGAAAACAACAAATAACACACAAGGGGATTCCCATAAGGATAACAGCTGATCCTTTAATAGAAACTCTTCAGGCCAGAAGGAAATTGCAGAACATACATAAAGGGAAGAAAGAGAAAAACCTACAACTCAGATTACTGTACCCAGAAAGGATCTCATTCAGATATGAAGGAGAAATCAAAAGCTTTACAGACAAGCAAAAGCTGAGAGAATTCAGCACCACCAAACCAGCTCTCCAACAAATGCTAAAGGATCTTCTCTAGACAGGAAACACAAAAACGGTGTATAAACTTGAACCCAAAACAACAAAGTAAATGGCAATGGGATCATACTTATCAATACTTACATTAAACGTAAATGAGTTGAATGCCCCAACCAAAAGACAAAGACTGGCTGAATGGATACAAAAACCAGACCCCTATATATGCTGTCTGCAACAGACCCACCTCAAAAGAAGGGACACATACGGACTGAAAGAGAAGGGTTGGAAAAAGTTATTTCATACAAATGGAGACCAAAACAAAGCAGGAGTAGCAATACTCATATCAGATAAAATAGACTTTTAAATAAAGGCTGTGAAAAGAGACAAAGAAGGACACTACATAATGATCAAAAGATCAATCCAAGAAGAAGATATAACAATTATAAATATATGCACCCAACATAGGAACACTGCAATATGTAAGGCAAATGATAACAAGTATGAAAGAGGACATTAACAATAACACAATAATAGTGGGAGACTTTAATACCCTACTCACATCTATGGATAGATCAACTAAACAGAAAATCAACAAGGAAACACAAACTTTAAATGATACAATAGACAAGTTAGACCTAATTGATATCTATAGGACATGTCACCACAAAACAATGAATTTCACCTTTTTCTCAAGTGCACACGGAACCTTCTCCAGGATAGATCAC
>NW_011485549.1:4774-6473 GCF_000754665.1 Bison bison bison | reverse complement strand
CGCTGCTGAATAACCAACAAATCACAGAAGAAATAAAAAAAGAAATCAAAATATGCATAGAAACGAATGAAAATGAAAACACAACAAAAAAATAAAAACCTATGGGACACTGTAAAAGCAGTGCTAAGGGGAAGGTCCATAGCAATACCGGTTTATCTCAAGAAAGAAGAAAAAACTCAAATACGTAACCTAACTCTACACCTAAAGCAACTAGAAAAGGAGAAATGAGGAACCCCTGGGTTAGTAGAAGGAAAGAAATCTTAAAAATTAGGGAAGAAATAAATGCAAAAGAAACAAAAGAGACCATAGCAAAAATCAACAAAGCTAAAAGCTGGTTCTTTCCAAAGATAAATAATATTGACAAACCATTAGTCAGACTCATCAAGAAACAAGGGAGAAAAATAAAATCAACAAAATTAGAAATAAAAATGGAGAGATCACAACAGACAACACAGAAATACAAAGGATCGTAAGAGACTACTATCAGCAACTATATGTCAATAAAATGGACAACTTAGCAGAAATGGATACATTCTTAGAAAAGTATAACTTTCCAAAACTGAACCAGGAAGAAATAGAAAATCTTAACAGACCCATCACAAGCATGGAAATTGAAACTGTAATTAGAAATCTTCCAGCAACAAAAGACGGCTTCACAGCTGAATTCTACCAAAAATTTAGAGAAGAGCTAACATCTATTCTACTCAAACTCTTCCAGAAAATTGCAGAGGAAGATAAACTTCCAAACTCATTCTATGAGGCCACCATCACCCTAATACCAAAACCTGACAAAGATGCCACACAAAAAGAAAACTACAGGCCAATATCACTGATGAACATAGATGCAAAAATCCTTAACAAAATTCTAACAACCAGAATCCAACAATACATTAAAAAGATCATACATCATGAACAAGTCGGCTTTATCCCAGGGGTGCAAGGATTCTTCAATATTTTCAAATCAGTCAATGCGATACACCACATTAACAAATTGAAAGATAAAAACCGTATGATTATCTCAATAGATGCAGAGAAAGACTTTGACAAAATTCAACATCCATTTATGATAAAAAAAAAAAAATAACCTTCAGAAAGCTGCCACAGAGGGAATGTACCTCAACATAATAAAAAGCTATATATGACAAACCCACAGCAAACATTATCTTCAATGGTGAAAAATTGAAAGCATTTCCCCTAAAGTCAGAAACAAGACAAGGGCGCCCAAGCTCACCACTACTATTCAATATAGTTTTGTAAGTTTGGCCACAGAAATCAGAGCAGAAAAAGAAATAAAAGGAATCCAGATTGGAAAAGAAGTAAAAGTCTCACTGTTTGCAGATGACATGATCCTCTACAAAGAAAACCCTAAAAACACCACTAGAAAATTTTAGAGCTAAACAATGAATATAGTAAAGTTGCAGGATTTAAAATTAACCCACAGAAACCCCTTGCATTCCTATACACTAATAATGAGAAAACAGAAAGACAAATTAAAGAAACAATTCCATTCACCATTGCAATGAAAAGAATAAAATACTTAGAAATATATCTACCTAAAGAACTAAAGACCATTATATAAAAAACTATGAAGCACTGATGAAAGAAATCAAAGAGGATACAAATAGATGGAGAAATATACCATGTTCATGGATTGGAAGAAGCAATATAGTGAAAATGAGTATACTACCCAAAGCAATCT
>NW_011485549.1:2190-2887 GCF_000754665.1 Bison bison bison | reverse complement strand
CACTCGGATGACCCAGAAGTATGGTATGGGGAGGGAGGTGGGAGGGGGGTTTAGGATGGGGAACACATGTACACCCTTGGCTGATTCATGTCAATGTATGGCAAAACCACTGCAATATTGTAAAGTAATTAGCCTCTGATTAAATAAATAAAAATTTTACAAAAAGACAGAAGTGTTATAGGCATCTGGATAAAGATGTTGGGGGAGTTACAATTTAAAGACTGCATTTCCTTAACATTAAATTAAAGTGAGATGTAGTATAATAAAGTACAATAATCGTAATGATTCTAAGATAAGTCATTATCAGATTAAGACAACTAAAACATTGGTGGGAGGGTATGCTTTCATTGAATTGTATTCCATGAGGTGGACATACCACAGTTCATTTAACTATTGACCTATGGATGGATAAATTAGAAGAATTCATTTTTTGGCTAATAAAAGATTAAGCTATTATGCATTTCTCTAATAATTAGCAATGTTGAACACTTTTCTCATCTGCCTCAGCCATCTGTATGTCTTCTTTAGAATAATATCTATTTAGGTCTTCTGCCTTTTTTTTTTTTTGGCCTGTGTTTTCATTGAGTTGTTTATTTATATATATTTTTTATGTTGATGGGCATGATCTGTATGTAAATTTTGGAGATTAAAATCTTGTTGGTCTCCTTTTTCACAAATATATTCTTCCATTCTATGG
>NW_011485549.1:0-1682 GCF_000754665.1 Bison bison bison | reverse complement strand
GAGTAAAATTTTGTATGTATGTTCCACATCTTCTTTTAGCTGTTCCTCTGTTGATGAGCATTAACATTGCCTCCTTGTCCTGGCTATTGTAAACAACATTACAATGAACATTCAGGTATGTGTATCTTTTTGAATTATGGTTTCTCCAGACATATGCCCAGGAGTGGGATTGCTGGATCAAATAGTATCTCTATTTTTAGTTTTTGAAGAAATTTCCATACTGTTCTCCACAGGGGCTGTACCATTCTAAATTCCCAACCATGTAGGAGGGTTACCTTTTCTACACACCCTCCAGCATTTATTGTAGTTGTTTTTTTTTTTGTTTTGTTTTGTTTTTTACAATGGCCATTCTGAGTTGTGTGAGGTAGTGCCTCATTTGCTGTTTTGATTTGCATTTTTCTAATTATTAGTGATGTTGAGAATCTTTTCATGTCCTTTTTAGTCATGTGTATGTCTTGTTTAAAGAAATATCAATTTAAATATTTTGCTTATTTTTTATTTGGTTGTTTATTATTTTGATATTGAGCAGGATGAGTTTTTATATATTTTGAAGATTAATTGCTTGTTGGTTGTTTCATTTGCAAATATTTTCTCTGAATCTAAGGGTTGTCTTTTCATTTTGTTTATGGTTTCCTTTGCTCTGCAAAAGCTTTTAAGTTTAGTTAGATCCCATATGTATACTTTTGTTTTATTTTCATTACTCTAGGAGGTAGGTAAAAAAAAAATCTTGTTATGATTTAGGAGAAAATGATGGTGGAGGAGTAGGTGGATGTGGAGTACATCTCTCTCCACAGATACATGAGGAATATACTTCCAGACACAGGATCTTGCAAAACACCAGCTGAGACCAGGCAGGAGTACCTGACAACTGGAAAAATATATATAGAATCACACAAAATTCAGTAGGATGGAGGGAGTAAGGGGAAAAAGAGGAGAGTCAGCAGTACTGCACCTGCCTTTGGTGGGTGAGGGAACTGAAGCAGGCCTCTGATCCCCACATTGGAGCAGTTGTTTGGGACAGAGGAGAAACATTTGAGTCTGTGAGTGAAGAAGCTGATCTGTGATACTCTAAATGGAATAAGAATCACACAGACAATCCTTGCTGCTGCCATTCGTACCCCTGGCAGGGGTGCAAGTCTCCTGGAAAGCACACTTGCTGGGAGCTAGAGCATATGAACTGGAGAACAATCCCAGGGCAAGGTCTTGTGAGGGAAGAGATGGTGGTGGGAAATGCCTTTGGAGGAACCTGGATTAATGAAAGCAAAGTGATACTGCTAAGTCATGCATAGGGGATAGTGACATAACTGTAGCCTCTCTCTCCCCACACACCAGTACCAGCAGCTGAACAATAAAGATTCCAGAAAGGCTGGCTTTTTCAGCACCTGTTGCACAGACAATGGAGAAGGACCCCAGACAGGGTGGCCATTTAAGTGCTTGAATAGGCTGAGCAACAAAAAAGGACCAGCCAAAGAGGCCCTCTGATTGCCAGCTGCCACAATCTAGAAATACTCTGATAGGGCCATAGCTCCTGTGGCTGAGAGAGTCGGTGTCCCTGCACACTTGGTGCTACCAGGGTCCCCATGACCCAGGCAGTTGCATCACCTTTATGCTCAGTCCTCAATGGTGCAGAGCTGCCATAGGCTAGAAAAAGGCCTAAATAGCACTGTATCTCCTGCGACAAT
>NW_011485548.1:19196-19500 GCF_000754665.1 Bison bison bison | reverse complement strand
GAATGGCTGCAATCCATAAGTCTACAAGCAATAAATGCTGGAGAGGGTGTGGAGAGAAGGGAACTCTCTCGCACTGTTGGTGGGAATGCAAACTAGTACAGCCACTATGGAGAACAGTGTGGAGATTCCTTAAAAAACTGGAAATAGAACTGCCTTATGATACAGCAATCCCACTGCTGGGCATACACACTGAGGAAACCAGAAGGGAAAGAGACACGTGTACCCCAATGTTCATCGCAGCACTGTTTATAATAGCCAGGACATGGAAGCAACCTAGATGTCCATCAGCAGATGAATGGATAAG
>NW_011485548.1:15405-16344 GCF_000754665.1 Bison bison bison | reverse complement strand
TATAAAAATCAGGCACATATTTCTTCCATGAAATATGTTATTCTCAAAGTTGCAAAGAGCCAAATCTGCAAAACACCATACTATCCAGAGCTGCTGCCTCACACCACACAAAAAGCAAGACAGAAACACAAGCCAAATCATCCACAGGTAGACCATCTAAAGTCAGAATAAACCCATACATGCCTGCAAGAGATCCCGCTGACACGGTCCCACCATGTGAGAGAGAAGCATCAGCTGTGGCCACAAGAATACAGTTACCAGTACCTCCCCCTCCAAGGACACACAAAACACTGGACCAAACTTATCCACTCATGGCACAGACTGGAAGCAAGCACTACAACCCTGCACCCTGGAAGAAAAGACCAGTAACATAGTAAGCTAAATAAATGTGAAGACAACAAAGTATGTTGCAGGCAAAGAAACAAGGTGAAAACACTTAAGACATAATTAAAGAAGAAAAAGAAATGGTCACTGAAAATGAATTGAGATTAATGATAGTAAAGATGATGAAACATCTCAGAAAATAAATAGAAATCATGCAGTAAACATTTACAAAGGGCATGGAACAACTAAACAAGAACAACAAGTGAATGATAGAAAAATAACTGCTATTTGTGTACTGTAGGCTGATCGATGCTTTTGTATAACATAATCCAGAATGGCATTAGAAAATAATAATCCTCCAATTTTAAAATGAAGTATTAAAGAAACACAAACTTTAAATAACACAACAGACTTGACAATTTCATTGATACTTAAGTAGATTTCATCCAAAACCAGCAGAATGCAGTTTATTCTCAAGGTCAAATTAAATATTTCTGGATAAATCACCAACTGGATGACAAATCAGGCCTTGGTAATTTTAAGATAATCAAAATTGTATCAAGCATTTTTTACCACATTATGATTTACATGTATCAAGCATATTTTACCATAATA
>NW_011485548.1:14342-15305 GCF_000754665.1 Bison bison bison | reverse complement strand
AAAGGAGGTTCTTGGAGAGCATGAAAAAATACATAAAACATAAGCCAGACTCATCACCAAAAAAGGGAGAACACTCTAATCAATAAAGTTAGATATGGGAAAGAAGACATTATAAATGATAGCATAGAAATATCAAAGGATCATGAGAGAATACAAACAACTTTAAGTCAATAAAATGTAGAATCTGGAAGCCACAGACTAATGCTTAGGAATTCAACTGAGAGAAAAAAGAAATTATGAACACAGCATCACAAGCACTAATATTGAAACTGTTATGAACATTTTCCAGTTACCAACATTCAAGGTCCAGATGACGTCACAGGTGTTTTGTGAACCATTAAGATAAATATTAACTAATGTACTTCTGAAACTCTACCAAAATACTACAGAGCAGATCAGAGCAGATCAGTCGCTTAGTCCTGTCCAACTCTTTGCGACCCCATGAATTGCAGCAAACCAGGCCTCCCTGTCCATCACCAACTCCTGGAGTTCACTCAGACTCACGTTCATCGAGTCAGTGACACCATCCAGCCATCTCATCCTCTGTCGTCCCTTCTGCTCGTGCCCCCAATCCCTCCCAGCATCAGAGTCTTTTCCAATGAGTCAACTCTTCACAAGAGATGGCCGAAGTACTGGAGTTTCAGCTTTAGCATCATTCCTTCCAAAAAAATCCCAGAGCTGATCTCTTTCAGAATGGACTAGTTGGATCTCCTTGCAGTCCAAGGGACTCTCAAGAGTCTTCTCCAACACCACAGTTCAAAAGCATCAATTCTTCGTTGCTCAGCCTTCTTCACAGTTCAACTCTCACATCCATACATGACCACAGGAAAAACCACAGCCTTGACTAGACCAATCTTTGTTGGCAAAGTAATGTCTCTGCTTTTGAATATGCTATCTAAGTTGGTCATAACTTTCCTTCCAAGAAGTAAGAGTCTTTCAATTTCATGGCTGCAGTCACCATCT
>NW_011485548.1:10693-11794 GCF_000754665.1 Bison bison bison | reverse complement strand
GGAGAACCCCAGGGATGGGGGAACCGTGGTGGGCTGCCGTCTATGGGGTTGCACAGAGTCGGACATGACTGAAGCTACTTAGCAGCAGCAGCAGCAGAACCAAATAAAGAATAAATATGTGTGTTTGTGTGTGTGTGTATAATGCCATGAGCTTAGTTTCCTGAAAGTTTCCTTAAGTTAGTTTCCTTAAAGTTAGCTTTAAGCCAACTTTTTGACTCCTCTCTTTCACTTTAATCAAGAGGCTCTTTAGTTCTTCATTTTCTGCCATAAGGATGGTGTCATCTGTATATCTGAGGTTATATCTTGTTTCCAGGTTTTGTTTCTTCCATCCCAGCATTTCTCATGGTGTACTCTGCATATAAGTTAAATAATCAGGGTGACAATATACAGCCTAAATGTCCTCCTTTTCCTATTTGGAATCAGTCTCTTGTTCAATGTCCAGTTCTAACTGTTGTTTCCTGGCCTGCATTTAGGTTTCTCAAGAGGAGGATCAGGTCATCTGGTATTCCCATCACTTTTAGAATTTTCCAGTTTATTGTTATCCACACAGTCAAAGGCTTTGGCTTAGTCAGTAAAGCAGAAATAGATGATTTTCTGGAACTCTCTTGCTTTTTCCATGATCCAGCGGATGTTGGCAATTTGATCTCTGGTTCCTTTTTTAAATCTGGCTTGAACATCTGGAAGTTCATGATTCATGTACTGCTGAAGCCTGGCTTGGAGAATTTTGAGCATTACTTTACTAGTGTTTGAGATGAGTATACTGAGATGTAAACTGGCTTATAACTCCTGTTTTGTGTAACAGCAATGAAAAAAATTAAGATGAAGGTATAGAATGTTTCAAAGGCCTACTTGGTTTTCGAGTTCATGTAAATAGGACTGGGAGGCCTGGCATGCTTCAATTCATGAGGTCGCAAAGAGTCAGACATGACTGAGCAATTGAACTGAATTGAACTGAAATAGAAAATAAGTGAACGTTTATTTTCCTGATTGCATCTAAAATATGAGGACTATTTTGCATTATTCTCTGCTTTCCTTTTATAAATGTCTACTAATTTTCAAATGCTTTTCAGGATTTTTTGGAAAAAAAAAAAAAAAGGAGGG
>NW_011485548.1:9433-10479 GCF_000754665.1 Bison bison bison | reverse complement strand
TAACACAAGATAATAATGATTTAGCCACTATGAAAAGTCAAGGACCTTTAGTTCCTCCATAAGGGCTATGGATAATATTCTGAGCTATATCCTGTGAGCAGTCTTATAGATTCTGAAGCCCTGGCCATGATGAAAACCTGAAGTTCATAGACACCAGCATCATTGGAACCAGACGGGTGATTATGTTGTGTCTCAATTTTCCCCATAACAGCACATTAGAAGAATGTCCTAAAACTGATCACACACACCCCATCGCCCACCCCCACTCTGCCTTTAAAAGCCATTCCCTGAAAGTCTTTGTGGAATGCGCATCTTCTAAGCACTAGATAAGCTTGAATTCCTTGCAGCCCCCTCCAATAAATGCTACACTTGCCTTCAGGGCAATCCACATTCAATTGATTATCTTTACTGTACACACGTGTGTTGACCCAAGTTTGATTTGGTAACAGTACTGACAAAGCTAAGAGTGTGTGTACATAAGGGAAATCAATGACTTTTATTTCATAAACCAAATAAATTTACTGATGATATTTGTGTGTGAAATATTCTTTAGGCATGAGATTTTCCAGTTTTCATGTCTTTGGATATTATTTATTTGAGAATCCTATATTTTAAATTGATGCAGCTTACTTCATAGAGAAATACACAATGGCTGAACATTATCCTTTAATTTCTAGGAAACCCGTGATTTTGTGATGTCACAGCTACTCAGTTTGAGAACCAGTGTGATGATCTACACAGTTTATCTATGTAGGCCAGCCGAGCAGCACTTGAATTTGTAGTGTACAATCCAACAAATGAGAAAAGTCGCTGAAGAATGATTTATTTGAGATTTATTTCCTATTTCTTCAGAAATTCAAGATGTGTCTTCTAAAGATGAATCAACCAGTTCAGAAATCTCCGTAAGATCTCCTTTGTGTGATTACACACTAACTGGGGACTTGGTCTTGAGATCTGTGTCTCAAGATGATGCTTTTCAGACTATGTCTACAGAATCTGTGATCAAAAGACTATGTTACACGTTTTCTTTCTCTAAATGAGAGATC
>NW_011485548.1:4390-7053 GCF_000754665.1 Bison bison bison | reverse complement strand
TTTCTCCTGGGCCCTGGTGCACACAAGGTTTTGTTTTTGCCTCCAACAGTCTGTTTCAGTCCTGTGGAAGTTCTATCATCAAATCCCACTGGCCTCCAAAGTCAAATTCCCTGTGGGTTCTTAGTCCCTTTGCCGGATTCCCAGGTTGAGAAATCTATAGTGGTCCTAGAACTTCCTTAACTGCATGAGAATTTCTTTAGAATAGTTATCCTGCAATTTGTGGATTGTGTTATGGGCGGCTTTATGGTGGGTTGAAAGGTGAGCTCCTCTGAGAGGACTTGTGTCACAAACTGCATGATTCAGGTCTGTAGCAACCAGAGCCTCTCTTCCCTGTCAGGCCATTGCTGACCCATGCTTCTGCAGGAGACACTCAATCACTAAAAAGCAGTTCTAACTCTATCTTTGTGCCATCTCTGTGTAAAGGTGCACAAAATGTTTTATTGAGCATTCTCAGTGTGGCTGGTAGGCATTGATTCTAAATGTAAATTAATCCCTCCTACCATCTTGTTGGGACTTTTCCTTTGCCTTGGACATATTTTTTTTTGGGGGGGGGTGGGACCCAACAATCTCTTCTCAATCGTCATTCATCAACAAGCTTTAATTTTGGAGCTCTCACAGGAAGAGTTGAGTTCACACCCTTTTACTTTGCCATCTTCACTTCCTCACAGGCACAAACCAGCAAAGGGGTTTTGTGCATCTCACCTCTTCACTTTCTTCACCTTTCTGAACTGTCAGATAGGCTGGAATCCTCTGGACATAGCCAAGGTGACCCCTTTCTCTTCTTGGATGCCTGTGCTTTCACAATGAAGGATCCTAACTTATCATGTCATTTGTCTCACATGATGCTATTGTTGGTCATACATAAAGAAAGAGTGTACTTCCTGTTGGGCTGATCTGAGTCAGTGCTATACAGGAACTTCCTCTAATATGGAAAACTTCTTCTGTGAGGTAGCTTATCTTCTGTTCCTCCTCCTTCCAGTCTCTATTTTTTTCTGAAGGACCTTCACCTCTTCACAGACTTGAATCCAGTTAAAGCCATATCCAGTATGTCCACAGGCCAGACCGATTCTCATAGACTGAGGGGTCCACAGGCTATGCTGTAAAAGCCCCACACCACTGGATTTACACTGGATGAGTCCTCAAGCCTTCCATATCCTTTTTCCTGGTACATACACACATATATCAACACAGCAGAATCTGTGAACTTCTTTATGTCTCTTGATGTAAACCCAAATTTGTGAACACACTGTCCTGAGTTTTCACTGGCCATCCTTTCCTCATTCCTGTCTTGAACAGGACCACCTCAGAGATGCGTGGACCAGTCTCCCACAGTCTGTGGATGCCTGGTGCAGCCTCCTGCTTGCTTCATATCTCACGGTCTGTAACATTCATCTCTGTCAGCTGTGGTTGGATGCACATCCAAACAGAGAAATGCACAAACTTGGGCAAGAAGCTCATTTGAGTAGACACACAAATGTTCAAGGAACGTGGAAACATAAGCAAACAGGGAACTAGATATTTCTGTAATTGAAGTGCTTCATATGAAATATAGAGACTTTCATGTTTCTTATAGGAAAATCTCCATTCTTAACTAAAATATAAAGTATAGAGAAGTCCAAATTCTATAATGGAGACTTAGCACCTATGTTCTGATGTAGTATATACAAACCATTACCCACTTCATGGAATCGATCCTTTGTTTTGGTATATATTATTAGAAATTCAGAAAATTGTTACTTCATGAAAAAAACAAGGATGCCCAGATTTTTATTTGTGCAATAGAGTAATTCCATTTTCATATGGGTTTTCCATATGTTCAAAAATCAGTGCCAAGATTTCCCTATGTGAAATATCCAGAACTTCACATAAAAGGTAGAGAGCCACCACCCAGATTCATATATGAGGTATAGACAAGTCCACATTTCACATAAGAAAAACAACTTCAAGATTTTCAAAAAGTGAAATGAAAAATGGAATATATCATGGAGGAAAACAAGCATTACAGTATTTGCATGTAAAAAAGTAGGTAATTCTACATTTGAGTTTAATTCAGTTCAGTCTCTCAGTCATGTTCAACTTTTGTGACCCATGTACTCCAGCATGTCATGCATCCCTGTCCATCACCAACTCCCAGAACTTCCACAAACTCATGTCCATCGAGTTGCCATAAGGGTGGTGTCATTTGCATATCTGAGGTTATTGATATTTCTCTCATCAATCTTGATTCCAGCTTGTACTTCTTCCAGCTCAGCATTTCTCATGATGTCCTCTGCATATAAGTTAAACAAACGGGGTTACAATATACAGCCTTGACATACCGCTTTTCTGATTTGGAACCGGTCTGTTGTTCCACGTCTAGTTCTAACTGTTGCTTCCTGACCTGCATATAGGTTTCTCAAAAGGCAGCTCAGGTGCTCTGGTATTCTCAGCTCTTTCAGAATTTTCCACAATTTATTGTGATCCACACAGTCAAAGGTGCTGCAATAGCCAATAAAAGAGAAATATATATTTTTTTTCTGGGGATGGAGCCAAAGCAAATATATACCCAGCTATGGATGTGACTGGTGATAGAAGCAAGATCCGATGCTGTAAAGAACAATATTGCATAGGAACCTGGAGTGTCAGGTCCATGAATCAAGGCAAATTGGTAGTGGTCAAACAAG
>NW_011485548.1:0-594 GCF_000754665.1 Bison bison bison | reverse complement strand
CCCTAAATTAATATCTCCTGAATTTCTAAGCTCTGGCATAGTGCTTTGTATAGTACCATAGGATGAGGCTTTAAGATTGTAAAAGCTCATTGAGGACAGAGACCCCATTAATTTATTACATATGGAAATATATCCTCAAGGCCTGAAGCCAGGTCTGGAGCAGCTGCCAAAAGGCCCCCAAAAAAGCACCCCAAAAGGCCAGATGCTAGCTCTGAAATCTGCCCTTCATTTTCCTCTCCAACTTCCTCCATCTTATCACTAACCAGTGGTATTGTTTGTCCCTTGCCCTGGAAAGATTTTTTGTTCTTACAGTCTTCATCACCTTCCTCAGGTGCCGACCCATTGCCTATGTTTCAAACTGTTTGCTGATTGAATGAACACAATTAAGGAATGGGAAGCAGAGGCTGCAGACAAGCCTGCACAGAAGCTTCTGAAGTTACCCAGGGGGAATCTGCACTGACATGTGGCTACGTTGAATGTTATTAGTGACTTGAATCCTATCAACTTGGTCATCTGGGAGATGCACATTTTCGATCTGAAACTTGCACAAAAGACTTTTTTTTATTACTTCATTTCGGTATACACCTCTATGTG
>NW_011485547.1:14459-14829 GCF_000754665.1 Bison bison bison | reverse complement strand
GGTTGGGGCCATGCCTCCATTTTGTCAGTAATGCCTAATGTGGCTCCCAACACCAAGGAATAAACCTTTTTAGAATTCCATGGTCTACAGATCCTGGACTGTTATTTCCAGTGTCTGGCTATAAAATATAATAATTAGTTAGCAGGCCTACAGTTAAGCTATCTCATGTCTTTGCAAATCTTACTTTATTCATCTACTAGATGATATCATTGAGCTAGATAATCTCTAAAGTCCCTTCTAATTTCAAAATTCTGCAAACCTAGGTCCATGATTATAATTTAGGAGGGCAGTGCTTTTGAGGAATTAATTATATTTGATCATTAAAGGAGTAATGAAAATATCTCCTGAATCCATGAGAAGGTACTTTCAG
>NW_011485547.1:10281-10823 GCF_000754665.1 Bison bison bison | reverse complement strand
CCCTCCAAAGAAATCCCAGGGCTGATCTCCTTCAGAATGGACTGGTTGAATCTCCTTGCGGTCCAAGGGACTCTCAAGAGTCTTCTCCAACACCACACTTCAAAAGCATCAATTCTTCGGCACTCAGCCTTCTTCACAGTCCAACTCTCACATCCATACATGACCACAGGAAAAACCATAGCCTTGACTAGACGGACCTTTGTTGGCAAAGTAATGTCTCTGGTTTTGAATATGCTATCTAGGTTGGTCATAACTTGTCTTCCAAGGAGTAACCCTCTTTTAATTTCATGGTTGCAGTCACCATCTGCAGTGATTTTGGAGCCCCCAAAAATAAAGTCTGACACTGCTTCCACTGTTTCCCATCTAATTCCCATGAAGTGATGGGACCGGATGCCATAATCTTTGTCTTCTGAATTTTGAGCTTTAAGCCAAGTTTTTCACTCTCCACTTTCACTTTCATCAAGAGGCTTTTTAGTTCCTCTTCACTTTCTGTCATAAGGGTGGTGTCATCTGCATATCTGAGGTTACTGATATTTCTCACG
>NW_011485547.1:9477-10181 GCF_000754665.1 Bison bison bison | reverse complement strand
AATCACTTCTTTATAAAGACCTTATCATAAGTTTGTAGCTAGTATATGAAGCTGGCAAGACCTCTATACTAGCTTGCCAGATGTCTGTCTTTTAAATGCCGTTCATCTCACTTACAAAGGCTAAAAGCAAGAGGTGTTGTTCCAAAAGAATTGCATTATCTCTTGAACGTGGGCTCCTGATATTCAGTCATTCATTTTTTAAACCTCATGAGTTATCTCTATCTTGCTTTTCTCAGACTGCTGAGACAAACAGGTTATTCAAAGGCCTCCCTTAATTATCCTGAAACCCAGAAATTAAGTATAGAGCACCCAGAGACTATTATTCTTTGATGAGGAAAAGAATTTGTTTTAACTACTTCATCTCAAGATCACCATTTTCTTTTCTCCTTTAGATTCAGACTCTCCCCTACCACACTGCTTGAGTTCTTGTTGCATTGATCACTTCTGACCACTTTTCAGGCCTTCAGTTTCTCATGAATCAGTAGATTCCTTTCTTGACCTCACATCACATACATCACATACTTACACTGTCTAATGGATTTATAGGTCACAGTAATTTATTATCATGTAGCAACAGTAACCACTATTGTAATTTCTACCAAGGTAGATTAGTTTTACATATTCTTCAGTTCATATCCATGTAGTCATATGATGTGTGATCTTGTGTCTGCCTTATTTTGCTCAAAGTAATATCTACAAGATTG
>NW_011485547.1:5271-6709 GCF_000754665.1 Bison bison bison | reverse complement strand
TGACTATTAGTTTCCTTCAAGTCTGTTCTTTTTTTCAAAGATAGTATTAGAAAAGACTTTTGCTAACACAATCCTCCCCAGCTCTCCCTTGGGGTTATCTTTGAAAATGAGTAGAGCTATTTTTTCAAAGATATGTTGAGTCCAGTAAAATTATCTTTTCAAATCTTTCTTATTTTTTTATTGATCCTTAATATAGAATCAGATAGCAGTTCAGTTCAGTTGCTTAGTCATGTCTGACACCTTCCAGCCATGTGGACTGCAGCACACACTGCTTTATTGTCCATCACCAAATGCCGGAGCTTGCTCAAACTCATCTCCATTGAGTCAGTGATGCCATCCAACCATCATCTCATCCTCTGCCATCCATTTCTCCTGCCTTCAATCTTTCCCAGCATAAGTGTATTTTCTAGTGAGTCAGTTATTCACATGATGTGGTCAAAATATTGGAGCTTCATCTTCAACATCAGGGCTTCCAATGAATATTCAGAACTGATTTCCTTTAGATTGACTGGTCTGATCTCTGCAGTCCAAGGGACTCTCAAGACTCTTCTCCAACTCCACAGTTCAAAAGCATGAATTCTTTGCTGCTCAGCCTTCTTTATAGTCCAACTCTCACATCCATATATGACTACTGGTAAAACCATAGCTGTCATCAAAGTAATGTCTCTGCTTTTAATATGCTGTCTGTGTTGGTCATAACTTTTCTTGCAAAGAGTAAGTGTCTTTTAATTCCATGCCTGCAGTCAATATTTGCAGTGATTTTGAAGCTCAAGAAAATAGTCTGTCACTGTTTCCATTGACTCCCCATCTATTTGACACACAGTGATGGGACCAGATGCTATGATCTTAGTTTTTTGAATGCTGAGTTTCAAGCCTGCTTTTTCACTCACTCTTTCACTTTCATCAAGAGGCTCTTCAGTTCCTCCTTGCTTTCTGCCATAAGGGTAGTGTCATCTGCATATCTTAGATTATTAATATTTCTCCTGGCAATCTTGATTCCAGCTTGTACTTTATCCAGCCCAGTATTTCACATGATATATTCTTCATATACATTAAATAAGTAGGGTGACAATATATAGCATTGATGTACTCCTTTCCCAATTTAGAACCAGTCCATTGTTCCACGTGTGGTACTTTTTTCCTTTTAAAAAAATTATTTATTTTAATTGGAGACTAATTACCTTAAAATATTGTAGTGGTTTTTGACAAACATCAGCATGAATTAACCTCAAGTGTACATGTGTTCTCCACCCAGAACCACCCTCCCACCTCCCTTCCCATCCATCCCCAACGGGTCATTCTGGTGCATCAACCCGGAGAACCCTGTCTCATGCATTGAACCTGGATAGGAAATCTGCTTCACATATGATAGTATACACGTTTCAACGCTACCCTTTCAAACCATTCCACACTCGCCTCCTTCCACAAAGTCCAAAAG
>NW_011485547.1:4274-5171 GCF_000754665.1 Bison bison bison | reverse complement strand
CATTGAAGAAAGAAATGGCAACCCACTCCAGTGTTCTTGCCTGTAGAATCCCAGGGACGAGGAACCTGGTAGGAGGCCGTCTATGGGGTCGGACAGAGTCAGACACAACTGAAGTGACTTAGCAGCAGCAGCAGCATATGAAATAAGAACTGATCATTTACAACTCACATTTTTCGAAATCTTTTTATTTTCTTATTATTCAGAGTCCTTATGCAGCAATTTGGATTAAGGTATATAACAGTTCTTTGTCAATAGAATATCAGTTACTTGATAGTAAATCAGAAAAGAAATGTTTGGGTCATTCCAATTTAAAGATGCAGCCTATTTACCAGCCATCTGGGTACTTCACTTAAACGAACAGAGTGAACTTAGTATTCACTCAAAACTGTGATGATAATTATTTCAATACAAGAGATTAATGGGTGAACAATCATGTTAAGTTTGAAACCCTGGGGTGAGGAAAGGAGGGCTTTTTTCCTGGGTTGGATATATGCTATACATATCCAAGAGATTTTGCTATAATGCTTGTTTTGAAAGTATGATTTTATTCCAATACATAAGTATTCCTAGAAATCACTGTACAGTACTGCACAGTAAAAATGATAAGGATCATGGAAAAAGAAGAATAGGCACACAAAACTTAAAGACTTCATCCTAACCCCATTTTCCCATGAACCCCATATATTTTACTGCACAATTTGTATGGTACAGTGATATTCTGAACACATACTCTATGTTATAGCATTGTAGCAGAACTGACTATATGTACACAGTACATTTTATATAGTATTTATATGTAATTATTATCTTAGCTTAAGAAATATCCATACTATTAAATCAATAAAGCAAACCTGGATTGAAAGGACAGCAAAATTATAGCAGTAAGTGTCACTTGAC
>NW_011485547.1:0-1130 GCF_000754665.1 Bison bison bison | reverse complement strand
TTTTTGAATTTACCAAGGATAGACTTATGCCCCAGTATATGATCTATCCTCAAGAACGTTCTGTGTGCACTTGAGAAAAAGGTGAAATTAATTGTTGTGGGGTCAAATGTCCTATAGATATCAATTAGGTCCAACTGCTCCATTGCATCATTTAAATTTTGTGTTTCCTCACTAATTTTCTGTTTAGTTGATCTATCCATAAGTGTCAGTGGGGTATTAAAGTCTCCTACTATTATTGTGTTATTGTTAATTTCCCCTTACATACTTGTTAGCATTTGCCTTACATATTGTGGCGCTCCTATGCTGTGTGCATATATATTTAATATTGCTATATCTTCTTCTTGGATTGATCCTTTCATCATTATGTAGTGTTCTTCTTTGTCTCTTTTCACTGCCTTTATTTCAAAGTCTATTCTATCTGATATGAGTATTGCTATTCCTGCTTTCTTTTGGACTACATTTGCATGAAATACCTTTTTCCAGCCCTTCAATTTCAGTCTGTATGCGTCCCTTGTTTTGAGGTGGGTCTCTTGTAGGCAATATATATAAGGGTCTTGTTTTTGTATCCATTCAGCAAGTATTTGTCTTTTAGTTGGGGCATTCAGCCCATTTACATTTAAGGTAATTATTGATAAGTATTATCCCGTTGTCATTCACTTTGTTGTTTTAGTTTGGCGTTTATACACCTTTTCTTTGTTTCCTGTCTAGAGAAGATCCTTTAGTGTTTGTTGAACAGCTGGTTTGGTGGTGCTGAATTCTCTCAGCTTTTGCTTGTCTGTAAAGCTTTTGATTTCTCCTTCATATTTGAATGAGATCCTTGCTGGGCACAGTAATCTGGGTTGTAGGTTTTTCTCTTTCATCACTCTAAGTATGTCCTGCCATTACTTTGTGGCCTGAAGAATTTCTGTTGAAAGATCAGCTGTTATTTTTATTGGAATCCCCTTGTGTGTTATTTGTTGTTTTTCCCTTGCTGCTTTAATATTTGTTCTTTGTGTTTGATCTTTGTTAATTTGATTAAAATGTGTCGGGGTGTTTTGCCTTGAGTTTATCTTGTTTAGGACTCTCTGGGTTTCTTGGACATGGGTGGGTATTTCCTTCCCCATTTTACGGACGTTTTCAACTATTATCTC
>NW_011485546.1:14897-15635 GCF_000754665.1 Bison bison bison | reverse complement strand
TTCTAAACAAGCTTGAACATCAGGAAGTTCATGGTTCACATATTGCTGAAGCCTGGCTTGGAGAATTTTGAGCATTACTTTACTAGCGTGTGAGATGAGTGCAATTGTGCGGTAGTTTGAGCATTCTTTGGCATTGCCTTTCTTTGAGATTGGAATGAAAACTGACCTTTTCCAGTCCTGTGGCCACTGCTGAGTTTTCCAAATTTGCTGGCATATTGAGTGCAGCACTTTCACAGCATCATCTTTCAGGATTTGAAATTGCTCCACTGGAATTCCATCACCTCCACTAGCTTTGCTCGTAGTGATGCTTTCTAAGGCCCACTTCACTTATATAGTGTTAGAACCTAATAATTTCAGATTGTATTATAACAGGGCCTATTTCTTTAAAGTATTTTATAATACAGCTTCACAAAGACACAATAAAAATTGTCTTTCTGAATAGAACAGTATTGACATTTTCCCTCTAAAACAACACAAAATTTAAAAAAATTTAAACATTTAAACAAATAATCCATGTAAAAAATGGGCAGGTGACCTGGACAGACATTTTTCCAAAGAAGACATATGAACAGGCACATGAAAAGATGCTCAACATTGTTAATCATCAGGGAAATGCAAATTAAAACTACAGTGAGATATCACCTCACACCTGTCATAGTGGCTGTCATCAAAAAGAACACAAATAAATGTTGGCAAGGATGTGGAGAAAAGGAAACCCTCATACACTGTTGGTGGGGA
>NW_011485546.1:14383-14797 GCF_000754665.1 Bison bison bison | reverse complement strand
TTTACTTGTTTTGGTCACGTAGCTTGCAGGATCTTAGTTCCCTTACCAGGGATTCAATCTGGGCCTTTGGCAGTGAGAGTGCAGACCACTGGATCACCAGGGAGTGCTCACTTCAGCAGCACATATACTAAAATTGGACCACCATGAAATTCCTTCCCTTCCATTTTTAACTAGACTCTTTGAGTATCATGTAAAATTAACCTTTTACATTCTGTTGTACTACCTATGTTTTCAGTTCAGATCAGTCGCTCAGTCGTGTCCGACTCTTTGCAACCCCATGAATCGCAGCACACCAGGCCTGCCTGTCCATCACCAACTACTGGAGTTCACTCAGACTCACGTCCATCGAGTCAGTGATGCCATCCAGCCATCTCATCCTCTGTCGTCCCCTTCTCCTCCTGCCCCCAATCCCTC
>NW_011485546.1:10434-11024 GCF_000754665.1 Bison bison bison | reverse complement strand
ATTGCTTCTCTAGTTGAGGAGCACGGGGCTCTAGGTGCATCCGCTCAGTTGTTCGGAGGCAAGTGAAATCTTCCCAGGTCAGGGATCAAACCTGTGTCCCCTGCACTGGCAGGCAAATTCCTAGCCCCTGTACCAGGAGGGAAGTCCCAAGCGCAGCCTTGAGGCATAAGTCCAATAACTACAGGTTCGTGTTCATTGAGGGAAGATGCAAATCTCCATTCTGAGATTCTGAACTCTTCGATTATTTTGTTCTCAGCATACAGTTTCAGTCTGAAGACTGAAAATATTTTCAGACATCATTCTGTGTTGGATCTGGATTGGAAGAATGAACCAAGACTTTGAATCTTACTTCCTCCATTTTGATACAGGCCTCCTCAGAGTTTGCCGGTCAAGAGGCTAAGGGGTAGGACTATAGTGATGATTGCTAAGGGAAGTGGACCTTATTGATCTTTCAGAAGTCACATCTTTAAAAACTACTGGTGCTGAGGAGAGGAAACCACATCCTCATCTGGCAGAGCTCCCAGAGGATGTGATCCTCTTGCCTTTTTGCTTTTGTTCTGCAGAAAGCCGCCTTTTTAAGGTACCCATTA
>NW_011485546.1:8892-10334 GCF_000754665.1 Bison bison bison | reverse complement strand
ACATTTCTTCAAGATTTTTAAATGCAAGGCCATTTTTATAAAATATAGAAATCATTGGATGAAAATGAAGGCAACAGAAAAACTGAACTTTTCACAACCAAAAAATTAGCACAACCTTAAAAACAATCTAGAAAAAAATTGTCATAAAAGATAAATTGCAGATCTTCATTTTATTACCCAATCTATGTCAATTCACAATTCTAAATCTTTCTACAGTATAAGATTAAAGATCTTTTTTAGTGTATATGTAAATTCTACATTTTATCACATGGGTATGTTTCTTCAACGCTATCTTTTGAAAACAGGCCACTTAAATAGACCACAATTTTTATTCTAAAAATTTCTTTCAGCTTAACTTCAGGTTGCACACCGGTGAAATGTGTTCTCAATGCATAAAAATCACAATGAATAGCAGCAAAGGACTTGGAGGGGCATAGATTAAAGAGAATCTGATAATTTACATTGTCATTGTTTTGCATATGATAGAAGACAACTCACACTTCTCAAACCTTTTGGTTCTTTTTAAAGAACCAAAAATAAACTCAAGACATGTTGGCAATACTTCCTCACCCCTAAACAAATTGGCTATTCTTTTCACTTTAATCTTGAACAGGTATGGCAGCGAAAGATTTTGATAGTAATGTAAGTTTATAAACTATAGTCCAGTTTCATTTCTGGAACCCAAAGTGCAAGATGGAGGGTTCTCCTAATCTTTCAATAATCCTTCATTTTGTTTGGCAAAAGCAGTTTTTAAAATAAATCTATTCTGATATGCTGACATATAACAAAACAGCACAAAGAATGCACTTGCAGGAATCTTGATACTGATTGGTCAGTCTGACAGGGTAAACTGCATATCCAGGTAACGGAGACCTTGAATAACAAAAAGCTCTATTTTCCCAGTCTCTGGCTGAATGTTTAATTAGATCAGCAAATTGTCCATCCACATCTGGTTGTTCATAAAAGCAAAACCTAACATTTGAGCGCTCAATTCTAGTGTAAAGTGTTTTACTATGGAAGTGAAAGCTGGAGCTTAAAAGATAACGGTCATCAGAACTAGCTGGAGCAAGAAAAGAACCATCTGGTATTTTTGCTCGATTTCCTTCCTTCTCCCAGCATGTGATTGGTCCCCAGCACTATCCTTATTTCGCAAGTTTTTTCAACTCCTTTGTAAAGCTTGTCACAACCATAAGACCACTACTTTCCATTGAGTCATAACTCTTGCAACCACAGGAGCAGAGTCAGGATCAAAATTCATATGATAGCACACATGCTTTCAGACACATGGACATCTGTGCTGGTAAGTCCACCGATGTTCATTTGGATTTGATTATTCTGTAATGGTGAGTGTGGAGGGACATCATCATGACTCACTCTTGGGCTTTGCAACATGACACCTGTGGTGTCAATGAACAAGCTATACACAGACGGATCCACAAAGT
>NW_011485546.1:7315-8792 GCF_000754665.1 Bison bison bison | reverse complement strand
ACATCAACTATACCTCAATAAAAAAATAGTAAAGTAAAATAAAAATGTGTTTCAGGGAAGTCCAAAGACTTCTGTGCACCATGGTTTCACACAAAGCACATGTAAATGCTTCTAAAACATGGAAAAGTCATTCCACCAGTTACTATTAATATACACTGGCTCTCTGACAACACGTGCCATCTAATATAGATGCACAAGATTTTTAACTCACTCTAGATACATTTTAAATTGTTTAAAAATAAATAACTTTCCAAAAGAATGGTTTAAATGTATTACATTAATTTGATAACAAGCTTACAACTGTGTAATAATTCTTAATATGAATAGCTTATAGTGAACACAAGTGGTATTATTATAATAGTCTCCATCTTCTTATTAGGTGAAAACATATCAGAAAATGAGAGATGAGTTTCCACAACAAGGTATAATCAGCATCTGCCAAAACTCAGTATTTTCTTCTCAAGTCAAAAGAAATAGTGCCATGATATTATGGCTTTGTGCCTTTTCTTGGTAATATCTCAATTCTGACCTTAAAGAACAAATAGAGAAAAAAGTAGGGATACAGATATGTTTGAATGACAAAGCAAATAAATTTGACTTAAGACTTTTACCCTTGTGGTTAAATGAGGCTAGGGAAAACTTAGTGACAAAGGAAGAAACATCTTGAATTACATGTGTCATCTTAGATAGAAACATTTTTCTTGTGCAAATGGAAACAGGGCAATTCTAGACAGGGCAATATCAAAAGACTATGTTACAGCATTGTGCAATGAATAAACACTCTGCATTTCAAAATAAAAAAATATTAGGGATAATCACCCCCATGACTACTGAATCAGAGGTAAAATGTTTAATGATTCCAAATTACTCAAGACTTGGCTAAATTTAAAATAAACAAGTAAAAAACTTTCAAAAATGGCAGTACATATGATAGGCAATAAGACTTCCATATATCTCATATGGTTTAATATTTTTCTTACACAGTGCTTCAGAATTTCCACACTTTTTTCCACTAGAGTCTTTGGTGGGAGCAGAGGTCAAATCTAGCACATTTTACTAGTGACTACATTAAGGAGAAATATAAATCCAACTGCAAAACAATGTTTTCTTTTTATCTAAGTCAATTCCAATCCTAATGTAAACTTCAATATTGCAAGAGAATCTGCCAATCCATTTATGCAAATTAGTGGTACAATCAAGTTCTATGCAAATTAGTGGTACAATCAAGTTCTACCAAGAAAATGTTGACTAAACTGAAGAAATTGAGATAAAGCGTTCACCAGAGGAAAGTACAGATGTAAAAAATTGCTATCATAGGAATCTAAATTCATGTAATATTTATTTAATAATAGTTCTAGTTCCATAGGTCTTTATATGTTATGTCAATTTGTATCAGTGTTTATAAAGACAGAAAAGGCAACAATTTCTAAATTGGCAGGCTACATTTCTTCAAGATTTTTAAATGCAAGGCCATTTT
>NW_011485546.1:4227-6706 GCF_000754665.1 Bison bison bison | reverse complement strand
GAGCCTGGTGGGCTGCAGTCCACGGGGTCCCTGGGAGTCGGACACGACTGAGCTACTTGACTTTCACTTTTCATTTTCACGCATTGGAGAAGGAAATGGCAAGCCACTCCAGTGTTCTTGCCTGGAGAATCCCAGGGACGGGGGAGCCTGGTGGGCTGCCGTCTATGGGGTCACACGGAGTCGGACACGACTGAAGCGGTTAGCAGCAGCAGCAGCAGACTATATCACTGGCAAAATTATCATTCAAGTGTACAGTTTCTTTTAAACCATCCGCTTCGCTAGTAAAAAAAAAAACTTGGTCGCTCCTGTCCCAGACAGTGCCCTAACAGCCAGTCGGGCTGACACGGCTGCTCGCATGCGCTCTCGACATAATCGTGTTTGTCGCAATGGGCCCTGCGCGGAAGGTTACATAGGAGCGATTGACTTTGATTATAGTCATTTTGTTGGTAGCACTGGTTACCGCGCAACTTCCGCGCTGGTACTTGATTGTAACAGAAAGTAGTTCCGGTCCGTGTTGTTTCGGCCGAGGAGCCGTCGCCGCCATTTCAAGACCGTGAGAGGTAGATGGCCAACCAGAGTTCTAGGGTTCGAAGGCTGTAACTGTTGCTGCTGCTTAAGCCTGCCAAAGCACTGGTAGGGCTGCTGCCTTCGTGCTACTACCTCTAGAAACATTGCCAGTAGTGGCGGCTGCAGGATTCAATCACCCACTTCTTGCACTCGCTCTAGAAGCTCCAGATGGCGTCTTCCGTGGGCAACGTGGCCGACAGCACAGGTACCGGTGTCTGTTCTACTTTGGCAGACGCCCCCTTGGGGTCTCGCGCCGTCCTTTGCCTCTCATCACTCCCTCCCCTCTGGCCATCCCCATTGCATCAGTGGCATCGCTAAGCTTTTCGGCGTCTAGCGGCATCTGATCTGGGTTTTCTGCTGTCGTTCGTTCCTAAAACATTTTCTTTCGCTTGCTTGCTTTTTGCTTCCTTTCTTGCTTTGTAATCCTATACATTTTCTAGCCTTCTGTCTCTCGGGACCCTTCTACACCTGCGCGCTTAGACTGTCTCAGAATGGACTGCACTGGAATCCCTGCCCTTCTCGCTGCCTTTCATTCTCCTTCGCAGTCGTTTTCTCCCCAGTTCAGCTCACCGCTCCCTTCTCTTCCCCCTCCACCCCGCTCCCCTTAGCCCGATTTGGTGGTCCTCTGTCAATCGAGGGCGGAGGTGCCGTTCCAGTGTAATCGTATCCTCACTTTGCATCACCCCCAAGGACGAGCGCAAGCTCCTGGGTGCGCTCCGAGTCACCTCTCCAACGGGGGATTTTGAGCAGCACCGCGCCTGGCAGCGCCTGTGTGCTGTGCCTTGGGTTGAGCGGTCCCGGTTTCGATTGGAAATTTCCAGGGGTTCTTTTTGCCATCGCCCAATTCCACTCGCTGCCCCCAGCCTGGATTTCCCACCCTGTCCTCCTCCCTCCGCTCCCGCGGGGAGCCACACCCTTTCCTTCTCGAGGTTGCCAGCCCTGCGGTCCGTTTCCTACCCTCGGGGAGAAACCGCTCTAGTGCAGGGGCTTCGGCGTTGACCACCCTGCCCGCCAGATTCTCGCTTTGTGTTACTTTGTCCTTGTATTCCTCCGCCGCCGTCTCTGGGTCTTCCATCCCCATTCTTTAGCCCGGTATTTCTTTATTCATAGAGGGTATATTTTTTTGAGTTTTCATCCCTGCTTGAAGAGTTTGTAAAGCAACTGGAGTGTAGCTGCACAAGTGCAAGGCGGTTGCCCTTTTAGACAATTAGTCTGAGAGCATTTAGTACTAAAAATAAGAAAACTCCAAATTATAGGAGTGTCCTTCAGCTGCCTTTCCGTATTGAGGCTATTTGGGGCGGGAGGGAGGGGGGGATTGGGCTGCGGTTCTAAGGTTTCCCACGAGGTTATTTTTTTGTTGGTTTCTCAGTTGAGATGTCAAGGGTTTTATTGTTCTTGGACATTGTGCACTAAGAGATGAATCTTCAATTGTATCTTATATTTTGACTGTAGGTAGTGAGATTGGTAGTGTTCCCCTCTCGCTCAGGGATTTTTTTTTTTTTAAAAGATTTAAGAGTCTGTCCTAGATTCTCTTGTTCTAGCTTGCCCTTTTCTTTATTTTTTGGCCGCACCATGCGGCTTGCGGGATCTTAGTTCCCTGGACCAGGCATGGAACCTGTGCTCCCTGCATTGGGAGCGCAGAGTCTTAACCGCTGGACTACCAATGAAGTCCCTGCTTGCCCTTTTCTGCCTGTTATTTTATTTGAGAAAGTTGTCATTTCTAGTGTTAAAATAGCAGATAGGCGGCTTTTGAAAAGTTGATAAAGTATGGGTTAAAAATAAAAAGCAAGGAAGGGAGTTCTAGAGACTTGTTTAAAATGTGATTTTCTAGTTCCTGTAAGAGGTATAGTGAATAGTGAGGTCGCTCAGTCAGTCGTGTCCGACTCTTTGCGACCCCATGGACTGTAGCCTA
>NW_011485546.1:3012-4127 GCF_000754665.1 Bison bison bison | reverse complement strand
TGACTTTTAATTATGGATATAATAGAAGAAACTATCAATATTAACATTTCTTCTGCACTCATATCCATAATTAACAGTATGTGAACTGTCTCAAAGAAATTAAAGCAAAATTTGAGGACCTAAGTTTTTTAAAAAAATAAGTGTGGTCAGATGACTAGGTAGTAGAAACATTTTGAATAAACTCATGGATTTGTTGTCTTAGATCAAGGACTATTTTTTTTGGAAATAAAAAGGCTCTGAGAGACCCAGCTTCTTGCCTTCATTGGTTTGTAATTTCTTGCTAATGTGGCAAGCTACTTTAATCCTTTCTGGAACAAGGGATGCAATATAAATTAATACCAATGTGACAAAACGTCTGAACAGTGGACTTGAAACTGCAGGAGGATCATAAAGAACTGATTTGTTCAAGGAAGCAGAGCAGTTTAGTCTCTATTTAGATGTGTGGTTTAGGTAGATGGCAAATGAATCAATTTATCATTGTTGAGCTGCCTTAAGTTAAATGGTATTACTGATTGTAATAATTTGCAAAGCAATGTGGTGGAAATGAAGTCAACTCGGAAGGGTCATGGATTTCGAAGAATATGAATCTTTAACATTTTTATGGCTGTTGCCTTTGCAGTGCAAACTGTCAGCATGTCCCTGAGTTGTGAAGCATTTGCCATAATACTGTGGGCAAAATTATCGTGAATAGCAAGAGGATTTGGAACTTTCGGGCTATATGGCCAAAATCTGAGATGCTTGGGTTCATTTGGCCCTGAGAAACTCAATCCTTTTAATCAAAGCGCTTAAACCAATGGCTGGAATCAGAACTAAGACGTGTTCAAATTGGAACTCTCCACTGTTTTGAATTCTAGCCTTTGAAATATAACCATTTAAATTTACTTGCTCAGAATTGATTCATCATCTTGCAACTATACGAATGAAGTTGATGAAACTTGTATACCCCTTTTGCATTCCTATTAAAATCTATGCTCTTTGCTAGGTAGTAGACTATACCACGGAGAAGGCAATAGCAACCCACTCCAGTACTCTTGCCTGGAAAATCCCATGGACGGAGGAGCCTGGTGGGCTGCAGTCCACGGGGTCCCTGGGAGTCGGACACGACTGAGCTACTT
>NW_011485546.1:0-1530 GCF_000754665.1 Bison bison bison | reverse complement strand
AGTTAAAAGATAATATATTATTATATAATGAGCAATACACAGGATCTTCAAAAACTGTTGCATAAGGGCCATACCTTCTTTCTGTAACATGCATACCCATGCATCAACACTTTTCCCCTTTTCCAGATCTGCCCACTTTAGTACTCTGGCAATTAAACAGAACCCCCTTCTGGCAGAAGCCTATTCAAATTTGGGGAATGTGTACAAGGAAAGAGGGCAGTTGCAGGAAGCAATTGAGCATTACCGGCATGCATTGCGTCTCAAACCAGATTTCATCGATGGTTATATTAACCTGGCAGCTGCTTTGGTAGCAGCAGGCGACATGGAAGGGGCAGTACAAGCTTACGTCTCTGCTCTTCAGTACAATCCTGTAAGTATAATTTTAATGGTTATTATTTTCCTTTCACAAAAACCTAGAAAGAAACATAGTTTGATACTTTAGACACTAAAATAGGTTTTTTTGCGTGGAATAAAGTCAAGAGTTTGGAAATGTTTAGTTTACTTAAAATGATGAAATTGCTTTGACTCAGAGCTGCATTGTTGTCTTTAAAAAATTCATTTTATCTAGCAAGTTATTAGCGTAAAAATTACCTTACTGCAAGAGAGTCTTACATCTATTTTTAGAATGCCTGTAAAAGTACAGAACACATGATATTGTTTCTTTAGGCTCTTTTGATTAAATTTGGATACTTTCTGCTATAATGTATTCAACAGGTAATTGACTTTCAAGAAATAGTGGTAGCAGGGCCTTAATCTGTAATATAGACTAGTTAAAATGAGATGTCAATATATGGATCCATAACATGAAAACTAGGCTGCAAATTTTTTCCCTCAATATCCTATTCTCTCTTCTTTCAACATAATCAGAAGTGGTAAAATAGAGGTACTAGTATGCACACAAGGCTTTTGATTAGTTCTTAAAATTTTTTTTTATCTAAATTGCAGATGTTTTCTGGGAAGCAAGTGAGGCCCAGTTGGCGGACACGTTCAGTGTGTTAGGGTCTCTGAAAGGTACACAGAAAAAGTAAGACTTGCCCTTAGAACTTTTGATGTAGTTAAGGAAATAAGATAGATATAAATTTAAGAGGAAAGTGATAGAGAGATTATAGGAATCCAGAAAAAAATTTAGGAATATGTTTCTAAGCTATGTCCTCAACTTTTAGCTTTGCAGCAACCCAGGAAGTGGTAAATAGTTAGCTATTATGGCTACCATTTATTTAAAGTCTACTGTATGCTCAGACACTGCCAGTCAGACATTGGTCTTTCTTAATGCTCACAATGATCTTTCAAAGTAGATGGTATTCCAATTTTATCACTTAAAAGTAATGGAGGGGTTATGTAACTTGGGAGCAAACAGAATGATGAAGTGGATATTGAAACCTGAGTCTGAATATCTTGAAAACAAACATTGAAGAGAGAAGACAGACAAGATAAAAAGGGGAAGAGGTGCTCAGAGGGCACTCATTCCTCAAGATAGCCCTTGAGCACAGTGTGAAAACCATTCTGCTGCTGCTGCTGCTGCTAAGTTGC
>NW_011485545.1:13066-13940 GCF_000754665.1 Bison bison bison | reverse complement strand
ATTAGCCTTTGCCCTGCTTCATTCTGTATTCGAAGGCCAAATTTGCCTGTTACTCCAGGTGTTTCTTGACTTCCTACTTTTGCATTCCAGTCCCCTATAATGAAAAGACATCTTTTTAGGTGTTAGTTCTAAAAGGTCTTGTAGGTCTTCATAGAACCGTTCAACTTCAGCTTCTTCAGCATTACTGCTTGGGGCATAGGCTTGGATTACCGTGATATTGAATGGTTTGCCTTGGTAATGAATAAAATTCATTCTGTCATTTTTGAGATTGCATCCCTACTGCATTTCAGACTCTTTTGTTGACTATGATGGCTACTCCATTTCTAAGGGATTCCTGACCATAGTAGTAGATATAATGGTCATGTGAGTTAAATTCACCCATTCCAGTCCATTTTAGCTCCCTGATTCTTAGAATGTCGACGTTCACTCTTGCCATCTCTTATTTGATCACTTCCAAATTGCCTTGATTCATGGACCTGACATTTCAGGTTCCTATGCAATATTGCTCTTTGCAGCATTGGACCTTGCTCCTGTCACCAGACACACCCACAATTGGGTTTTTTTTGTTGTTGTTGTTTGTTTTGCTTTGGCTCCATCCCTTGATTCTTTCTGGAGTTATTTCTCCACTGATCTCCAGCACCATATTGGACATCTACCGACCTGGGGAGTTCCCCTTTAAGTATCCTATCAGTTTTCCTTTTCATTCTGTTCATGTGAATTTCAAGGCAAGAATACGGAAGTGGATTGCCCTTCCCTTCTTCAGTGGATAACATTCTGTCAGACCTCTCCACCATGACCCGACCAACTTGGGTGGCCCCACAGGGCCTGGCTTAATTTCATTGAGTTAGACAAGGCTGTGGTTCTAGTGTGATTA
>NW_011485545.1:9746-10519 GCF_000754665.1 Bison bison bison | reverse complement strand
TTTGCTCAAACATTTTGCTTTTTTTTTTTTTTTTCCTGTGTCTTATAGCTTTTCCTTCCCCGTTGCCTCCACTACTGCCTTTGTGTTTAATTGATGTTTTATCATTATGTACTTTTTGATACCCTTCTCATTTTCCTTTTTGTATGTTTTTGAGTTATTTTCTTAATGTTTATCCTGGGAATTACAAGAACCATATTGAATTCATAACATTTTAGTTTTAATTAATAATAACAGCTTCAATAGCATGCAAAATTCTGCTCTTATACTCCTAGATACCTTTGTTCTTTCCCCTTTATAATATTATTGCCATAGCTTATGTCTTTATTCAATGTGCCTCCACTGGCACTGACTTATAATTATTGTTTTATGAATTTGTCTTTCAACTCATACAATAGAAAAGTTACAAACAATGATAAAATAATACTGAATTTTATATCTACCTGTTTAATAAGCTTTACCAGTGTTCTTTATTTATTTGTTTGGCTATCTAGCATCCTTTCCTTTTAGCCTGATTCCCTTTTGTATTTCTTGTAGGACAAGTCTACAGGTGACAAATTCTACTTTTGTTTATTTGGGACTATCTTGAGTTATCCTTCAATTTTGATGAATACTTCTGCAGATATAATATTCTTAGTTGATTTTTTTTCTTTTCACATTTTAAATATGCCTTTTGGCCTCCATAGTTTTTGATGAGAAATCAGCTGTTAGTTTTTGGGAAAAATTAAAATACAAGAGACTCCTGCTTCCCCAGCCCCCCCCCCCCCCCAAAAAAA
>NW_011485545.1:8252-9299 GCF_000754665.1 Bison bison bison | reverse complement strand
ATAGGCAGGCCAGAGATCCCCAAGTGGCAGGAAGAAATAAAAGTGCAAATGGCAGATTTTTTTTTTCCAGTAACAAACTAAACTCTCATCCTGTAGGCAAGGTCAAAACAAGAGCCTGCTGAAGAGAAGTTTGAAGAGGTTAAAAGCTTTGAGTATCTGGAGACCAAACCAGCTTGTGGTTTGGGCTTGTTGAGTTTCAGTTATAAGTTTATATAAAGGCTAGGCAAGTTCCCCATAACCCAGAATCTAAATCTGGCAATAGACTGTGATGCTCCCCAAATCCTCTCAATTGTCTTAAAATCATAGGTAGAGGATGAATAATACAGGCTTAATTCTCTCAGGGCCTATGCCCCTCATCCCTTCTAGAAAAGAAAACATCTTTCAAACCAGTGACTGAAAACTATTTGGCTTGTTCAAGAATTTCAGACAATAAAGTATAAGGATCAAGCACCACAGAGTGTAAAGGAACCACAGCTTCATTTATTATTTGTAAATCTTGAACTAATCTCCATTTATGATTTAGCTTTTTTACATGCAAAATAGGAGTGTTGCATAAACTGTTACAAGGAATTAATAGCCCCTGCTCCTTTAAATTCTCAGTAATGGGTTTTAACCCTTTCTTAACCTCGGGTTTCAGTGGATACTGCTTTTGATGTGCTAATAGGTGAGGGTCTTTGAGCCTGACAATGACATGGATAGCATTTTGTGCTCTACCAACAGCTTTTCCATCAGCCCACGCTCTAAGATTTACATTTTGTTCAATTAGTAGGAGAGAAAGAGCAGGCTCCATATTCATGAAAACAGAGGCCTGGACCTTGCTCAGTATATCCTTCCCCAGAAAGGTGAAGGAGACTCTGGCAGGATCAGAAACTCGTGTGAAAATAGCAGAGTCCCAGTTGCAGATCAGAGAACAACTGAGCTGAAATAATAGCGTTTGGCTCATCTAGACAGTCCCATTATGGAAGTGGATCAGGGAGAAAGTGGACCAGGAGTTTCAGTAAGCATAGAGTAAGTTTCCACAGTGTTTAAAAGGAAATTGACTGATTG
>NW_011485545.1:7201-7646 GCF_000754665.1 Bison bison bison | reverse complement strand
AGTAGGGAAGGCAGCTATCTCACCCTCCCCGCTTTCTGCTGATTCATTACCAAGCCATTCATCTCCATAGGTAACAGCTTTTCCCCAAAACTCGAGCTTTTGAGTCAGGAGTTAGCATCTGTCCCAAGACATACGTTACATCTTTCCAAGTAAGTTCATAAAGTAAAGTTAGTCCCTTAAAGGCTTCTATATATATATAGTCTCAACTGCAATTGGGACTGTTTGAATTTCTACCGAAACTGAGGCCACCCCTCCTGGAAGGGTGTCCAGACTCTCAGCCTGTTCAGTTGGGAGCCCCGGATACAGGGGCAAAGTAAGAGGAGAGGAGGGAGCTGAAGCTTTCACACCCAAATCTGTACTCTTAGGACATAAGGCTGGCATGTCTTGCAGAGAGAAAAAGAGCAACACATATGGCACTTCTACCCATTTCCCTTGTTTTTTACAG
>NW_011485545.1:5668-6741 GCF_000754665.1 Bison bison bison | reverse complement strand
GATGCCACCTGGAGTACAACAGAGTAGCCTTCCAGAATGCCTCCCAAGCTAAGACTACTAGGGGAAGTATCCATCTTCTGTGGGCCTGTGCACATTCCTGAGTACAGTCCTGACCACAGTAGAAGCACTGAGTCATAAAGGGATGAACACAAAACCCAAGATGCCCCTTCTGAGTGTCACACAGAAGTATCACCACACCAGTATGTATGATAGCAAAAGAGGTGGTGAAGGGCCAGCCAGTGAGGAAAAAGTGATTATTGTCCTTGAGCTATCAGGGCCAATCCTTCCAGCTCATTCCCATAGATGAATGTCTAAGAAATGTCTTTCTCATTCCCAGAAAGAATGTCTAAGGATTTGAGACAAATCTCCAGAGAGCCTCCTCTGGTCCACTAAGAACTAGTTTACCCAAAGGAAGAAGCCCATTGCACTTCCAATCTGACCAGATACTGGAATTCCTGTTCTGTGTCCTTAAGACCTCATGGTCACCAGCAATGCTTCTATCCACATAGATTGGAGGTACAGGCATTACAAAGACTCACTTTCAGGTCCCTGGCCCCTGAAACAGGCAACCAAGAGAGTGACCTGTAGCCTGAGAGACGTTCCTGGAGCTAGAGCTCCACCTTGCTCCTGAACGTGCTCTTGTAACTTTAGGCTCCTAGCAAGGCTAGGTGCTTCCAAACTTGGGTCTAAGTAAAAGTACATAGTAACAGGATGAACCACAAGTCCCTTGAAAGTCTATAATCTGATATATTAGGTTAGTAGCTTTAATTCCCAGGCAGTTATGAAAATGTCAAAGAGACTGGAGAGTTTGACTGAGAAAGGAGAGTGGTCCACACACATCGTCCAACTCTGGCCACTCCCCTGGAGGAGAGGTTGGATGCCTCTTGACATTAGCCAGTAGGTATAATCCCCTGACAGGGTTTTTGGCATAAGCCATATGAGGTCACCATGGAACCACAGATTAGGACACAACTCTTGCTTCACACGCATTTGTGTATCTCTTTCAATCAATCACTCACACAGGCACAGTGTAGTAAAGTAAAGCAGAAAACATGTGTATTGGAGAACAAAAA
>NW_011485545.1:4392-5521 GCF_000754665.1 Bison bison bison | reverse complement strand
TGGACAGAAAGAGTACCCCCTTGCTAGTTTTTAACAAGGGGTTACATATCTATGGGCTTCCCTGATAGCTCAGTTGGTAAAGAATCCACTTGCAATGCAGGAGACCCCAGTTCAACTCCTGGGTCAGGAAGATCTGCTGAAGAAGGAAAAGGCTACCCACTCCAGTATTCTTGGGCTTCTCTTGTGGCTCAGCTGGTAAAGAATCAGCCTGAATTGCAGGAGACCTGGGTTCAATCCCTGGGTTGGGAAGGGAATGGCTACCCACTCCAGTATTCTGGCCTGGAGAATTCCATGGATGCAAAGAGTCAGACAAGACTGAGTGACATTCACTATATACCTATTAGCAAGCTGCTAATTAGAGAAAGGAAAAGCCTCAAAACTGAGAGAGTTGCACCAGGCCCCTCACCCACAACATGCATTTTGAGATAGCACTGACACAAGGTGAGTCATCCTGGGCCATAAAACAATTGACATGAATCTTGAAGAAAGGCAGATTTACAAGCAAGTACATGCTTCATTAACACAGCTTAAGAAAGACATTTCCATGAGAAAAATGCATTGGTTAGCTCAAGGTTTGAGATAGAGTTAAGTTCAGGAGGAACCAGGTGTCACCATGACAACACAGGATTCAGTTCAATTCAGTCAGTTCAGTCAATCAGTCGTGTCCAGCTCTTTGTGACCCCATGGACTGCAGCAGGCCAGGCTTCCCTGTCCATCACCAACTCCTGGAGCTTGCTCAAACTCATGTCCATTGAGTCAGTGATGCCATCCAACAATCTTATCCTCTGTGATCCCCTTCTCCGCCTACCTTCAATCTTTCCCAGCATCAGGGTCTTTTCCAATGAGTCAGTTCTTCACATCAGGTGGCCAAAATATTGGAGTTTCAGCTTCAGCATGAGTCCTCCCAATGAATATTCAGGACAGATTACCTTTAGGATTGATCAGTTGGATCTCCTCGCAGTCCAAGGGAATCTCAAGAGTGTTCAACAACACCACAGTTCAAAAGTATCAATACTTCAGCACTCAGCTTTCTTTATAGTTCAACTGTCACATCCAAACATGACCACTGGAAAAACCATAGCTTTGACTAGATGGACCTTTTTTGGCAAAGTAATGTATCTGCTTTTGA
>NW_011485545.1:2477-3750 GCF_000754665.1 Bison bison bison | reverse complement strand
TGTTGAATCCTGGCTTGGAGAATTTTGAGCATTACTCTACTAGCATGTGAGATGAGTGCAACTGTGTGGTAGTTTGAACATTCTTTGGTATTGCCTTTCTTTGGGATTGGATGACAACACAGGATTGGAAGAGAAAAGAAAAAAAAAAAAATACATCAGCCACTTGCAGTTTTATTTCCTCCCGCCACTTCAGGACCTCTGGCCTTCCTACCGAGGCTATTAACATTCTCAATAGTTCTATATTTTAATACTCCACTGTCAGTAATGGCTAAAACAAACAGAAGATCAATGATAGAGAACCTTCAAAACACTAAAAACCAACTAGAACTAATAGAATCTACAGGATTCTGTGCTAGCAATAACAGGACTACATATTTTCCTCAAGTGTGCATGGAGTATTCTCCAGGATACACCATAAATTGAGCCCCAAGTCTTAGTTAATTTAAAAATAATAAAATCATACAAAATATCTTCTATGGTGACAGTGGAATGAAACTGAAAGTCAATGACAAGTGAAACTGGAGTTTTCTCATGTGAAAATGGAACAACATATTATTAATCAATCAGTAAGTCAAAGAATACATCACGAGAAACATTATAAAATACTTAGAAATGTATTAAAATAAAAATACAACCTATCAAAACATATGGGATGCAACAAGGCAGTGCTCAAAAAGAAATTTATAGTTATAAAAACATACTTTAAAAGGAAATCTTAAACCAATAACCCAACTTTACATCTTAAGGAAATAGGATATTAAAATAGCAAACTAAATCCAAAGATAGCAGAAGGAAGGAAATAATAAAATTTAGCTATAATATTGTAAACCAAGTGTACTTCAGTTAAATAATTAATTAAATTTTAAAAATCACATTGGCAAGTTGAAAGGATAAGCATGCACACACTCACCATTATTGGGGATGTATAGAAAATGTATAGGGCATATTGGCAGTATCAAAAATTTAAATGTCTATATATCGTTTGCCCCAGGAATTTTTTTAGGATGCTACCATATAAAAAATATTCTCACATAGGCCCAAAGATAGTTATTGCAAGATTTTTCATGATGAAGTGGGAAATCCCTGTGACCTAAGTTTCCATTAATAAGTGAGTGTTTAAATAATTTATGGTAACATTCATTCTGGAATAGTATAAATCCATTAAAAAGAAAGAATTGGGGGCGTTCTTAAGATGGCGGAGGAATAGGACGGGGAGACCACTTTCTCCCCCACAAATTCATCAAAAGAACATTTAAACGCTGAGTAAATTCCA
>NW_011485545.1:1661-2284 GCF_000754665.1 Bison bison bison | reverse complement strand
GTACACCCATGGTGGATGCATGTTGATGTATGGCAAAACCAATACAACATTGTACAGTAAAAAAAAAATAATAATAAAAAATAAATAAATAAAAGTCATGAAAATTTTAAAAAGGAAAAACAAAACAAGAGAGAAGTTTCCAAACACCAGGAAACAATCACACTGCCGAGTCTGTGGTGAGCCTTGGAAGCACAGAGGGCAACATAGCTGGGAGGAAAAATAAATAAATAATTAAACCCCACAGATTACGAGACCAACGGTACCTTCCCCAGGGAAGAAGCAGCGCAGACATCTGCATCCACTACTAGCAAGCGGGGGCTGGGCAGGGAGGCATGGGCTGCACTGCTTAGAGTCAGGACCAGACCTGAATGCCCCTAGGGCAATCTGAGGGAACTAACTTGGGCTAGCAAACCAGACTGTGGGATAGCTACCTCGTGAAAAGCCCTAACCTAAGACACTGCCAGGACCGGGCACAGAACAAAGGACTGAACAGAACTAGCTGGCTGCAGACCATCCCCCTCCAGTGACAGGCAGCCAGAGCTGGAAGGGGGCAATCACAGCCCCAGAGAGACATTATCTACCAAACTGCAAGCAGGCTTCTTTGCTAACTAAGACTTCTTGGG
>NW_011485545.1:0-786 GCF_000754665.1 Bison bison bison | reverse complement strand
TTGCTTTTTTTTTTCTTTTTCTTCTTCTTTTCTTTAATACTGTATTTTTGAAAAATCCAACCTCTACTCTAGATTTTTAGTCTTTGCTTTTTGGTATTGGTTATCAATTTTGTACCTTTAAGAACCCTATCTTCAGTACCCATTTTTACCTGGGAGCGAGATTACTGGCTTGACTGCTTGCTCCCCCTTTGGACTCTCCTTTTTCTCCACCAGGTCACCTCTGTCTCCTCCCTCCCCCTTCTCTTCTCTACCCAACTCTCTGAATCTCTGTGTGTTCAAGAAGGTGGAAAACAATTAGGGAATTCATTACTGGTTGGATCTGTCTCTCTCCTTTTGATTCCCCCCTTTATCCTCCTGGCGACCTATCTCCTTCCTCCCTCTTCTCTTCTCTGTATAACTCTGTGAACATCTCTGAGGGATCCAGACTGTGGAACACACATAAGGAAGTGATTACTGGCTAGCTTGCTCTCTCCTCTTTTGATTCCACCTCATCTCATTTGGGTCACCTCTAACTGCCTCCTCCCTCTTCTCTTCTCCATTTAACTCTGTGAACCTCTCTGTGTATCCCTCACTATGGAGAAACTTTTCATCTTTAATCTAGATGTTTTATCAACAGTGCTGTATAGAAGGAGAAGTCTTGAGACTACTGTAAAAATAAGACTGAAAACCAGAAGCAGGAGGCTTAAGTCCAAATCCTGAGAACACCAGAGAACTCCTGATTCCAGGGAACATTAATCGATAGGAGCTCATCAAACGCCTCATGCTGCTGCTGCTGCTGCTGCTGCT
>NW_011485544.1:15401-16791 GCF_000754665.1 Bison bison bison | reverse complement strand
GACACATACAGACTGAAAGTGAAGGGCTGGAAAAAGATTTTCCATGCAAATAGAGACCAAAAGAAAGCAGGAGTAGCAATACTCATATCAGGTAAAATAGACTTTAAAACAAAGGCTGTGAAAAGAGACAAAGATGGTCACTACATAATGATCAAAGGATCAATCCAAAAAGAAGATATAACAATTGTAAATATATACACACCCAACATAGGAGCACCACAATATGTAAGACAAATGGTAACAAATATGAAAGGGAAAATTAACAATAACACAATAATAGTGGGAGACTTTAATACCCCACTCACACCTATGGATAGATCAACTAAACAGAAAATTAACAAGGAAACACAAACCTTAAATGATACAATAGACTGATTAGACCTAATTGATATCTGTAGGACATTTCACTCAAAAATAATGAATTTGACCTTTTTCTCAAGCGCACATAGCAACTTCTCCAGGATAGATCACATCCTGGGCCATAAAGCTAGCCTTGGTAAATTTTTAAAAAAAGTTGAAATCATTCCAAGCATCTTTTCTGACCACAATGCACTAAGAGTAGATCTCAATTACAGGAGAAAAACTATTAAAAATTCCAACATATGGAGACTGAACAACATGCTGCTGAATAACCAACAAATCACAGAAGAAATCAAAAAAGAAATCAAAATTTGCATAGATATGAATGAAAATGAAAACACAACAACCCAAAACCTGTGGAACACTGTAAAAGTAGTCTTAAAGGGAAAGTTCATAGCAATACAGGCATACCTCAAGAAACAAGAAAAAAGTCAAATAAATAACCTAACCCTACACCTAAAGCAACTAGAAAAGGAAGAAATGAATAACCCCAGGGTTAGTAGAAGGAAAGAAATCTTAAAAATTGGGGCAGAAATAAATGCAAAGGAAACAAAAGAGACCATAGCAAAAATCAACAAAGCCAAAAGCTGGTTCTTTGAAAGGATAAATAAAATTGACAAACCATTAGCCAGACTCATCAAGAAACAAAGGGAGAAAAATCAAATCAATAAAATTAGAAATGAAAATGGAGAGATCACAACAGACAACACAGAAATACAAAGGATCATAAGAGACTACTATCAGCACTTATATGCCAATAAAATGGACAATGTGGAAGAAATGGACAAATTCTTAGAAAAGTACAACTTTCCAAAACTGGATCAGGAAAATCTTAACAGACCCATCACAAGCACGGAAATTGAAACTGTAATCAAAAATCTTCAAGCAAACAAAAGCCCCGGTCCAGATGGCTTCACAGCTGAATTCTACCAAAAATTTAGAGAAGAGCTAATACCTATCTTACTCAAACTCCTCCAGAAAATTGCAGAGGAAGGTAAACTTCCAAACTCATTCTATGAGGCCACCATCA
>NW_011485544.1:13756-14397 GCF_000754665.1 Bison bison bison | reverse complement strand
ATCACCGAAGTTCTCTTAAACTTTTGTGCATGTTCAAGAATCCCTAGGCTCCAGCATTCATTCTGGAAACTTACAGAGTTGTCTACAACATGGAAACCAAAACCAGACATGATTCCTATCTCAAACTGCTTTCAGTTGACTGAGGAGCAGGTTAAAAAAAAAAAAAAATTCCTCTGCCCTGTCTGTTGTCCCACTAGCCTGGACCCAGAGATGTGGAATGAGGGATCAGACTGGAAGTAGAGACCTGACACAGTTACATCCAGGGGAATAAAACCTGCTTGGATACTTTCCTTTCACTGTTCAGATTTAGTTTTGTTTTTTCATGTTCCTCTCCCTTCCTATGCCCTGTCTATCAAGATGTTGAAGCCCCAGTGCTCAGGTATCCAACACCCAGTGTGCAGGACTCTAGGTTGTTTGGAGGAAATCTGTGTTTACCTTCAGGTGGGTGTTCAGACATCCCCCCTGTTAAATAAGGATGGGGACTACATCCTCCAGGAATATTAAAACCATTATAACTATTAAATTCTGCATTTTTATGGTTGTGCCTATAAATTTATTTTATTTTATTTTTAAACTTTACAATATTGTATTAGTTTTGCCAAATATCGAAATGAATCCACCACAGGTATACCTGCATTCCC
>NW_011485544.1:7395-13656 GCF_000754665.1 Bison bison bison | reverse complement strand
GACAAGTAACTAATCTCAAAAATATACAAGCAACTCCTACAGCTCAATTACAGAAAATAAATGATCCAATCAAAAAATGGGCCAAAGAACTAAATAGACATTTCTCCAAAGAAGACATACAGATGGCTAACAAACACATGAAAAGATGCGCAACATCACTCATTATCAGAGAAATGCAAATCAAAACCACTATGAGGTACCATTTCACGCCAATCAGAATGGCTGCAATCCAAAAGTCTACAAGCAATAAATGCTGGAGAGGATGTGGAGAAAGGGGAACCCTCTTAACACTGTTGGTGGGAATGCAAACTAATACAGCCACTATGGAGAACAGTGTGGAGATTCCTTAAAAAGCTGGAAATATAACTGCCTTATGACCCAGAAGTCCTGCTGCTGGGCATACACACTGAGGAAACCAGAATTGAAAGAGACACGTGTACCCCAATGTTCATCGCAGCACTATTTATAATAGCCAGGACATGGAAGGAACCTTTATGTCCATCAGCAGATGAATGGATAAGAAAGCTGTGGTACATGTACACAATGGAATATTACTCAACCATTAAAAGGAATACATCTGAATCAGTTCTAATGAGGTGGATGAAACTGGAGCCTATTACAGAGTGAAGTAAGCCAGAAAGAAAAACATCAATACAGTATACTAAAGCCTATGTATGGAATTTAGAAAGATGGTAACAATAACCCTGTATACGAGACAGCAAAAGAGACATTGATGTATAGAACAATCTTTTGGACTTTGTGCAAGAGGGAGAGGGTGGGATGATTTGGGAGAATGACTTTGAAACATATATAATATCATATATGAAATGAGTCACCAGTCCAGGTTCGATGCACTGATACTGGATGCTTGGGGGAGCTCTTGCACTCGGACGACCCAGAGGGACAGTACAGGGAGGGAGGAGGGAGAAGGTTTCAGGATGGGGAACACATGTATACCTGTGGCGGATTCATGTTGATATATGGCAAAACCAATACAATATTGTAAAGTTAAAAAATAAAATAAAAAGAAAAATAAGGAGAAACTTTATGTTATAAAAAAATGACATGAATGAAAATCTGATGTAGGTACTGGAACAAACTCTGCCTTTTATATTAATAATGGTCATCAGTAAGTGATCCCTGCTGTATCAAGATGCCATAATATGTACCTGTGCTTAAAATTTTATTTCCATAAAACACACAGGCAGGTGTGTTTCTATATAATTTAATTTTATAATGATTTTAAACAGATAGAGATATATAGATGATTTTGATTCTTAAGTCCATGAAGTAGGTTCTATTACTGCCATTTTACATATGAAGAAACTGATGCACAGAGAGGCTAAGGAGTACCTCAAAAGTCATGCTGTGATGCAGATGACAGGGTTTGAATCCAGCTAATTTCAATTCATCATTTTATTAAGGATGATATCAAATGTCCTTTATGCCTACATTCCTGTACTGGATACCACTACAGCCCCCTGGAACATGAGCTCCCTCAAAGCAGACATCACATGTGTCTTGCCTACTAATGTTTCCCCAATGTTTACCAGAAAACTAAGAATTAATGAATAAACTCTACTGAAATTTCTCACACTGGGATCCATGCTGTGATGATAAAAATCACAGGGAAAAAAAAGGTATATTTCCATGAGATGTTAATTCAGATTTGTTAGCTTTGTGGATCAGCTTCTATATTAGGACTAATAATTTAAAATTTTACTTTTGGGCTATTCATGTTGTGAATGGTAAATCTGCATAGATTTTTAAAGATAAAATGAGTCTATATCAAAGGCATTATGCAATCAAACATGACTTTTGACCTCTGTCCCAGAGGATGTTGTGCTCTTAGATATTTTTATAGAGAAGCTAGAAATCCAGTTTTCAATGTGATGTCTGATTTTTAAATAATAACCATAACTACTAGCTTCATATACACAGTCCAAGGTTGCAGCCTACTTCTCCACCACAGAAAGTGCAGACTGGGCTTGAGTTACTTTCTGGGTCATGCTGGATCCTGTAGAAAAGAGCCTTTATTTACAACCATGATGGTATAGGGGATGAAGCGGCTTAGGACCTAATGCCCCGATTCCATTGCCCATTACCCCTCCCTTTCAAGATGCATCAGGTAACAGTGGTCTGCACTCCCCACAACCTTGGCACTTGAGAGAGGGGCATGAGTCCTGTGTGTGGCCACCCTCACCAAGACAGACAGAGGCTCTGCCTGCCCTCAGTGCACTGGCAACCAGCATATGGGCAGCTTCTCCCTACAGTGACGCAGCCTCTGCTCCATTTCAGATCCAGATCTGAATTCTGCACCCTGTGCTCAAGAGGTCCAGGCAGAGCTCCTGGGCTGTGTGATGCTTCTGCCCCAGGCAGGAAACTGAGTCAGCAGCTGGAGGGCCGTTTATCTGTGTTGTGTCACACACTTCCTTCATAGGAGGGAAATGCTAGACTTCTGCACATCAGTTTGTCAAATCAGAACACTATCAGACTAGAAATAAAAAGTGGTAAAATGGAATCATGTTCAGTTCATTCTCCTTTGGATCAGAGAATCCAAAGTAACACTGGGGTTTTGACTCTAACAGAAAGGCAGAATTTTTCACTTCAGTCTTTGTTCCCGCCTCCTATGGAATCTGGTAAAAGTTACCTGCGAAATATTTTGCTGTCTATGAACGATTTCATATCTTGCCTCTGCGTCACAAAATCTGTCAAGTGTGTGCCATGTTAAACAGCAGCAGGGGGAGAAATGCATGTATATGTGATCACAATTTACATGTGTGTATGTGTGTAAACAAAAGTAAATTCAGAAAATTTTAGTCACTGCCTAAATATAAGAACCTCTGTTAAAACTCAATACATGTATTTCTGAATCACCCCCAACTCTTCCAAACCACATCCCATTAATTGTGGTGGAAATTGGGATAGGGAAAACCCTAAAAATACACAAATCCAGAGCCAAAACATTATCAAAAGCAATAGAAATCCTATTAGAAATGCCAGCGCAGTTCAATCTCCACTGATGTCTGTTCCCTGCATCATAGTCTTAAATTCTTTGCCATCTTAAATACTGGGAGTTGTGTCTCACTGCTCTAGACATAGGTCCATGAAAACATGTAAGATCAAGGTCATCAACATTTTAAATGTTATCGTTCTTCATAAGGGCTTTGCCTGGTGGCTCAGCTGGTAAAGAATCCACCTGCAATGTGGAAGACCTGGGTTTGATCCCTGGGTTGAGAAAGTCCCCCGGAGAAGGGAATGACTACCCACTCTGGTATTCTGACCTGGAGAATTCTTGATAAATCAGTTTGCTTAATGCTAGAGAGGAAGATGGACCAGCATTCTTTTTACCCTCCCTCTCAGCTTTACCAGGTAGCTTTCACTTGAAAACCCTAGAAATTCTTGAAGCCACTAAAGCAAACACTAGATTTTAGGCTTCTTTATTGAGAGAAAATTGCCTTTGAAAGTTTCTACTTTGGCACCAATTACTAATGTGCTTAGAAAAATCAATGAAACTTCCTCATCATACCCGTATTTGTTGCTGTCACTAAGTTGAGTCCGACTCTTTGCAACCCCATGAACTGTGACCCACCAGGCTCCTCTGTCCATGGGATTTCCAAGACAAGAATACAGAGGTGGGTTGCTATATCCTTCTCCAAGGGATCTGCTTGACCCAGGGAATGAACTCATCCTGAAGAAGATCTTCTGCATTGGCAGGCAGATTCTTTACCACTGTGCCCCCGGGGAAGCCCAGACCCATACTTACTAACTGTCTAAAAAAGGGATTTGCTTTAATAAGATATACACTGTAGCAGAACAGAAAATGCTGTGTCTTACAGTCCCAATGAGGAGACATATTTGCCACATGAAGGGTTTTTTTAATTTGAAAAATATAGTCCTCATTGCCATGGCCAAGATCTGTAATGTATATCCTCTGCAATATGGCTACTGAGCCTCAGCTATAAGCCCTGGAATAAGCAGGTTATTCAATCACAGAGTATCTGAGCACCTTTATGTTCAAAGACATAAAAGATGATGACTGCAATTTTTTGGCTTCAGTGTTTAGGAATATATACAGACTCCTGTGATTGCCCATTGAGTAAGGCACAGTTTTCTTTACTGCATTAACTTATTTTTCATTAAGTGAAAATTTCAAAAAGTATAAAATTCTAAGAAGGCAATGGTATTTAACAAAAAAGAAACAGATTTCATGGTGGTTCTATCCATTAGCTTTTATGAATATTTGTCATGCATCAGAATGATTGACGTCCTACCCAAGCTCTGCTCCTCACTGGTTATGTAACCTTGAGTAAGTTACTAAACATCTCTACACCTCAATTTTGTCATATGTAAATTGGAAGTTTCCTAGTATCTACCTGAGAGGTGGAGAGGGATTTAAAAGCTTAGCCCATTGCCCATAAACCTGTCAATGTCACATATTGGGGACAAACAGAGCTCAGTGAGTGAATAAAATGATTTGTGAAAGAAACATTATTTTAAGACACGTGTGGTGTCTTAAAGCAATACAATCCTAAAGCAGGAGACTCGATCATGTATACTATATTCTCAACACTTAGTCATGTGACTGACATATATGAGCAGGTGCTCAAAAAGTTGTCCCGAATGAATGCAGGGATAGCTTGGAATGATTATATCTCATGTAAGCATTAAATCATAATTTTAAAGAGCATTTTCTTTTGTACTTACTCAGTTTACATCCTAAGGAAATGTTGGTACCAAATAAAGCAAAATGAAATGAAACAAATATGAAAACAGAAAAAGTCAAACCTCTAGCTGAAAGTACATTCATTTAGAGCAATAGAGCTCCTGCACATGAGTGCTCATACCAGCATTATTTATAAGAGCTAAAAAGTGGAAATAGCCAAAATGTTTCCAGAACAATCATTCTTCAAGTGAAGAATGGATAAGGAGAACAGGTGGTATCACAGAGCAGCCTATTAAATGACCCTAAGGAGTAGTGAAGAACTGATATGGAGACACGCGATGGAGAGATTCCCCTAGGTGAAAGAAGACGGTACTAACAGTCATATGCGATCTGATTCTATCTCTAGGAAATGCCCAGAACCGTCAAATCCATACAGACAGAGAACGGAGGAGTGGAAGCCAGTGTCTGGGGGAAACGGGGAACCAGAATGACTACTAATAGGTACAAAGTTTCTTCCTGGGGTGGTGTTCTGGAATCAGATAGTACTGATGACTGCAAAGCTCTGTGAACATGCTAAAAACCACTCAATTGTACAGTTAAAAGCATGAAATTGATGCTAAGTGAATTATCTTTATAAAGCTGTTATTTAAAAATGATAGAGCTGAAAATACTCATATTAATTACGGACCAAGTGCTGGGACAGAAAGAGTCCTGGGGGATTCTAACCTGCCAATATCAGGACAAAATAAGATGGTTATAATGCTTTGATCTTAAAGAAGAGGGTAAAATTTATGAAGCAAATTCAGCTTGTATTTCAGGATCCCTTAGTGTCCTAGGCCCAAGAAACTTGATTCTGCAATTGCATTTTCTTTTTCTTAAGAAGAGCCTCTGAAATCACAGAAGGCTCAGGCTCTGCAAAACCTTCATCTGTACCTGGCAGTCCCACAGAATTATCCAAGAGGGATAAAGGACTGTGAGGTTCAGAGCCCTCCAGAATGCCAGGACGAATTTCTCTCAGTGAGTTTCATTTTTGCAAGTTACAGTGAGAGCCACACATTTCTCTGTTTTCTGCCTCTCTGATGTGGGAGCATTGTGAATATGTTAAGAATTTAGAATCCCGGTCAACAAAAGTCCATGTGCCCTCTTTTCACTAACGGACTGAGTGCTTGCTTGGTCACTGAATTTGACACATTTCAAAAGGATCAGAGGCCTCAATACAGCGATGAAGATAATATGTCAGGTTACGTGGTCATTTTTATGTCCAGAATTTCTCACAGCACAGATCCTCAAGACCAGAATCACGATCATGACCTAGCGTTCTGTAAAGAGCTGCCATGATGACAAGCTGAGGGTGGAGCTGTGTTACCAACATAGAAGCAAGACACCTCATGCACAAAATGTTCACTGACTAGACTGCTCTCATCCACAGGGCCCTTGACAGAAGGAATATCTTCTCAGGAAACCATCTTCATGGGACTCACCGCAGCAGCATTTCTTGAGCAACCATAAGAATTGGAAAAGTCAAGGGAAGAGAGTGTAAAGGTCCCAGTCACTAAAGATGGAGTGTCTGCAGGTGAAACTCAGCAAGACACAAA
>NW_011485544.1:4565-7005 GCF_000754665.1 Bison bison bison | reverse complement strand
TAAAACACCTAAGACAGAAACAGCAACCCCCTTGCAGGGCTGCCCACAGCCAGAGCCCCATCTGCACTCAGGGTTTGTGCTCAGCTCCCCCGCAGCCCTCTCTCACTGTGTCACTCAGAGCACAGTAGTACACAGCCCAGTCTGATGCTTGCACTGCTTGTTTCTGCAGGTGGAAGGAGCTGTCAGTCCTAACAAGAGTGGCCTGAAAACCTTTACTCTTTGGGTTCTGGTCTGACATCGAGCCCTTCAGGAGGAGTTGAGGAGCTTTGTTGAGATGTTGGATATACCAGAAAAGATAGGGATCAAAATCAGCAGTCTGGTAAGTGCAGTTCAGGGTCAGGAGAGCCCCCTCTGAGACAGTCACTGGGCCTTCTGTCTGGTTCACTGAGTCACCATTGGTCCCTCCTGGAAGAGAATCACTTTGTTATGATGGAAATGTACAGGAGAGGAGTTTTCAGTCAGAGAAGAAAAATACAACTTACTTATAATCATAGGAAATGAAAAATCATTAACATTTAGGATAAAATATTACTTACTGAATATTAAGATGATCAGAAGAACTGAGTGAGTGACAGAATGCATGTTCGCAAAAGAGAACGATGCTTGTTCCCTGGAATACACAAATCTAATAAATCTAGTCTCCATCTGAATGTTACAGAAGCTGCTCACTCAGAAACTGAGAGCCCCTTTCTGTACTGCAGCAATATTCTGTCTCGTGGCTACAAAGCAGGCAAGTGAAACCAGCTCCTGGATACAATGAGGAAACGCATCTGAAGGAAGCCCCGCCCTCTGGTGGTGATCGTGAAAATTGCACCACAGTGCGGTCTGACCTATTCCTCATGATAATAGCTTGTGGGATACATACAGGAGAATGGGACAGGACCCTAAGAAGAGAGTCCTAAACATAATCGTGCTTAGGGAAATATTCTATTATTACTTCCATATTTTTTTGCATGGTACAGGTATCTCTAGCTTCGCAAGAAACCCCAGTTACAATTTCTAGATTGAATAGTCAGATTTCTTCCTTCCATGTGTTCCACGATTCCCATGAGTCAGAGAAGGATCCCCCTGAATGGAAAGTGCTCCCTCCTCTCCTAAAGTTCTTTACCTGAACTAGCTCTGTTCATCCCCAAGACTCAGTCAACATGCCATGGAGGAAACCTTATCTACGGCAAATCTCAAATAATGTGTGGTTGAATGATAAGGTTATTACTAAATACCCTACCATCATAAAATAACACATTTGTAAAAATACGGAAAAAAAAAATAAATTACAATTACTTCTTTTTCACAGCTAAAGGTAGAGTTCACCTTACAACTAGAAAACTGGAAAAAATATATGAAACAAATTTTGGACCTTGTACATCAGGTAGCACAGAGATAAGGAAGACAGATGAGATGAGCACTGACTTTGCCCAGCTTACTTCATGGAGGCAGCTTCCAGGCACCAGTGCATGAGGGACTTACCAAAACTGTCCCACTATGGGATTGAGATGGAACCTAGAAATGTGTGGACCACTGTACAAGAGAGGAGAGATGTGGACAAAAAGAGAGAAAGGGAGAGACAAGGGTAAGGCGGTAGCATGAGGAGGGAGGAGATCCATGGTGAATCTTGGGCTGAGTGATAATCTGCAATAAAAGAGAGAAACCTCAGTGAGTTTGGTAAACCTCCCTGAAAAAATCTCCTCTGGGGCCCCTGGACCATACTTGGATGATAGCACTTGTCACATTCTTGTTTTAATTCAACTAAGTACTTTTTTTAGAAAGTCAAGTTCAGATGCTTAATATATTAACTAGGCTTGCTTAATTTCAAAGGCATGCGTGTGGTGTTTATCAGGCTCCTCTGTATTTATTTTATTAGAGATTCAGGAATCGCAGCGGAAAGATCTGTCTGCTCAGTGTCTGTCAGCCTGTTTGTCCAGGTTCCTGTGCAATTATTTTTGCAAGTGAAGTGAACCCAGCAGAAGATATAACAAAGTCTTTACATAGCTGCTGCTTTTTCTAGGATTTACTTTATGGAAAATATGGTTGTATTATGGTAAGAAGTCAAAATATTGTTCTTTGCTGACATAAACCATTTTAAGGCATGAAGACTCTGTGGCTGCAGTCAGGTGTGAGATTGCTTTACATGGGTTTTCAGGGCAGTGCTGTCAATCCAGTAACAATGGCTATGACTTAGTCAGTTGAACTGACTAAGAACAATTTCAAGAACAATCTTCTTCAAATGTACCTTTCCACCTACAGAGATTTTCTCACCAGTTAAAATGAACTCCTACTAAAATTAGAGCTATTTTTTTAATGCACAGCTGTTTGCCGAGTTGTCATTTGTTTTGTTTATGGCTGCCCTGGGTCTTAGCTTCAGCTTGTGAGATTTACTTCTCTAACCAGGGACTGAACTTGGGACCCCTGCATTGGGAGTGCAGAGTCCTATCCCCTGGAC
>NW_011485544.1:3561-3977 GCF_000754665.1 Bison bison bison | reverse complement strand
GGAGTGGGTTGCCATTTCCTTCTCCAATGCATGAAAGTGAAAAAGTCAAAAGTGAAGTCGCTCAGTCGTGTCCGACTCTGTGTGACCCCATGGACTGCAGCCTACCAGGCTCCTCCATCCATGGGATTTTCCAGGCAAGAGTACTGGAGTGGGGTGCCATTGCCTTCTGCTAGAATACTTTTTTTCTTTTTTTTTTTCTTACTTTTTTTCTTTTTTTCTTTCTTACTTTTTTAGAATACTGCTAAAACCTGCTAGAATACTTTTTTTCCCCACCGTTAACATTTATTTTTGCTCTTTCATCTCCCTCTCCATTTCTAGACCTCTTTATTAAGCTGTTGAGCCCCCAGTGCTCAGGTGACCAGCACCCAGTGTGCAGGACTCTAGGATGTCAGGGAGGAAGGCAGTGCTTACCTTCA
>NW_011485544.1:0-453 GCF_000754665.1 Bison bison bison | reverse complement strand
CATCCCCCCACCCCGTCCCTGGGATTCTCCAGGCAAGAACACTGGAGTGGTTTGCCATTTCCTTCTCCAATGCATGAAAGTGAAAAGTGAAAGTGAAGATGCTCAGTCGTGTCTGACTCTTAGCGACCCTGTGGGCCGCAGCCTACCAGGCTCCTCCATCCACGGGATTTTCCAGGCAAGAATACTGGAGTGGGTTGCCATTGCCTTCTCTGCACTATTGTCTGAATTACCGTGATTAGTGATTTCCAGTATTTTTACTTCTATTCAAAAATATCTATTTAAGTCAGCATTATATAAATCTATTATTGAAGAAAGCATCAAAAAATCAGCACTGAAAAAAAATATTGTGAATTTACTGCTACTTTTTTCTACTGAATTGCATGTTGATACATTCAAACTTTTTAAATGTTTAAAAAATATTCTTAAAACTTTTATCCATTTAAAGACCTACAA
>NW_011485543.1:10355-11187 GCF_000754665.1 Bison bison bison | reverse complement strand
TTTACTGGCACAAAAACAGAAATACAGACCAGTGGAACAAGATAGAAAGCCCAGAAATAAACCCATGCACCTATGGGTAGCTTATTTTTGACAAAGGAGGCAAGAATACACAGTGGGGCAAAGACAGCCTCTTCAATCAATGGTGCTGGGAAAACTGGACCGCTACATGTAAAAGAATGAAATTAGAACACTTCCTAACACCATACACAAATATAAACTCAAAATGGATTAAAAACCTACATGTGAGACCAGTAACTATTAAACTCTTAGAGGAAAACATAGGCAGAACACTCCATGACATAAATCAAAGCAAGATCCTATTTGACTCACCTCCTAGAGTAATGGATATAAAAAGAAAAGTAAACAAGTGGACCTGATTAAACTTAAAGGCTTTTGCACAGCAAAGGAAACATAAGCAAGGTGAAAAGACAACAATCAGAATGGGAGAAAATAATAGCAATTGAAATTACTCCTGACAAAGGATTAATTTCCAAAATATACAAGCAGCTCATACAACTCAAGACCAGAAAAACAAACAACCTAGTCAAAAAGTGGGAAAAAGACCTAAACTGACATTTCTCCAAAGACATACACATGTCTAAGAAACACATGAAAAGATGCTCAACATCGCTTATTATTAGAGAAATGCAAATCAAAACCACAATGAGATATCACTTCACACCAGTCAGAATGGCCATCATTCAAAAGTCTACTAACAATAAATGCTGGAGAGGGTGTGGAGAAAAGGGAATGCTCTTGCATTGTTGCTGGAAATGTAAATTGATACAGCCACTATGGAAGACAGTATGGAGATGCCTTAAAAAACTAGGAC
>NW_011485543.1:5927-6680 GCF_000754665.1 Bison bison bison | reverse complement strand
ACCTTTCAGTTCAGTTGCTCAGTGGTGTCTGACTCTTTGTGACCCCATGGACTGCAGCATGTCAGATTTCCCTGTCCATCAACAACTCCCAGAGCTTGCTCAAACATATGTCCATCCAGTCAGTGATGCCATCCAACCATCTCAATTTCTGTCATCCCCTTATCCTCCTGCCTTCAATCTTTCCCAGCATCAGGGTCTTTTGCAATGAGTCCGTTCTTTGCATCAGGCTGAAAAAGTATTGGAGTTTCAGCTTCAGCATCAGTCCTTCCAATGAATACTCAGGACTGATTTCCTTTAGGATAGAATGGTTGGATCTCTTTGCAGTCCAAAGGACTCTCAAGAGTCTTCTCCAACACCACAGTTCAAAAGTATCAGTTCTTCAGAGCTCAGCTTTCTTTACGGTCCAACTCTCACATTCATTCATGACTACTGGAAAAACCATAGCTTTGACTAGATGGACCTTTGTCAACAAAGTCACATCTCTGCTTTTTAATATGCTGTCTAGGTTGGTCATAGCTTTTCTTCCAAGGACCAAGAATCTCTTAATTTCATGGCTGCAGTCACCATCTGCAGTGATTTTGGAATCCAAAATAATAAAGACTGTCACTGTTTCCACTGTTTTCCCATGTATTTGCTATAAGGTGATGCCATGATCTTAGCTTCCTGAATGTTGAGTTTTAAGCCACCTTTTAAACTCTCTTCTTTCACTTTCATCAAGAGTCTCTTTAGTTCTTCTTCACTTTCTGCCATAAG
>NW_011485543.1:4839-5827 GCF_000754665.1 Bison bison bison | reverse complement strand
ATTTCACATGATGTACTCTGCATATAAGTTAAATAAGCAGTGTGACAATATACAGCCTTGACCTACTCCTTTCACAATTTGGAACCAGTCTGCTCTTCCATGTCCAGTTGTAACTATTGCTTCTTGACCTGCATACAGATTTCTCAGGAGGCAGGTCAGGTGGTCTTATACTCCCATCTCTTGAAGAATTTTCCACTGTTCATTGTGATCTGCATAGTCAATAAAGCAGAAGTAGATGTTTTTCTGGAACTCTCTTGCTTTTTCTATGATCAAACTAAAACTCTCTTGCCTTTTCTATGATCCATCTAAACCTTCAGAATTCCTTAAAGCTGCCATCATATCCACTTTTGAGAAATGTGATACTCAATCTCTGGCCCAAAGCTGTTCCTGTTTCACTTAATCTAGTTGACCCAGGTTGGCATTTTTAAAAGTAGTAATTTTTTTTCAGAATTAATGGAAGAAGTACATCAGAATAAGTTAGGAAGCAAAAACTTGTCAAACTTGCCAATTCAAAGTTTCTATTCCAAATATTGTCACATTCTAAGGACTGCAACAACATCCCCAGCACCTGACCACCTTCCTACTCCCTCACCTCTTGTCATCTTCTTCACTGACTGAAGTGTCAGCTAGCTGTTCACACCACCTTCTTCTCAGAGAAATACAAGCAACCATATTTTAGCTACATGACTCAGTCTTCTTATGTGGTTTTGGTCTCCAAAAACCTACTTTTTTCAGAGGCAAATGATAGGATAGTTATTTTTCATCATCAATTATCTCCATCATTATGAATAATTTTGTTGCCTTCCACATTTCTGATAGCACATCTTATGTTTTCTCTAATTAATAATTAGATTTTATCAAATTGTCCATTTTGATTATCTTTTCAATGTGACAATGCTTGGAACACTTTTAATGTATATTTTCAATCCAATAATTTATGTTGTTATATTTAACAATTCATCTCTCATGGTTCCTTTTGTCCTTTTAG
>NW_011485543.1:0-1268 GCF_000754665.1 Bison bison bison | reverse complement strand
ACCTACTGACAGGGTGCAATAAGAAGAACACAGAATTTTTTCAGTGTTAATCCTGCCTAAAATGTTTAACCTAAATCTATCATGAGGTGATATCAGATAAATTTATATTAAGAGATTCTACAAGTGGCTTTTATTCTTTAAAAATTTCAGCATCATTAAAGACTAAAGAAACAACTAAATGCTATGAGAGATCTCAGGTGTGTCCTAAATGAGGAAGTTTAACTATGAAGATTATTATTTGGATATGTGCAATTTTGACAATGGAGTTTGAGTTAGAAGAAGGATCAGAAAACTTTTTCTGTAAATGATCAATTATTAAATAGTTATAGCCTTATGGGTCATATGGTACCTGCTATAATCATTTAATTGTGTTGTTGTAGCTCAGAAACAGTCATATACAAAATGTCTCTAATATTGAATAAATCAAACATCTCAACAATACCCTGATTTTAAAAGATATACTTAAAGCAAAAAATAAAAAATTGTTATAAGTAAAGGTATGGGGAAACGAATGAGGCACATACAAACCACAAGATTTAACAGCACACAGAAACAAGTTCTTTGAACACAGTATGACTAAGGTAGTATTTAAACATGATCACAGATTATTAGACTCTTTCATTCAAGAGTAGAGTGCTGTTTCCCCTCTCCTTGAATCTGCACTAACTTGGGATGCCTTCAACCAATAGAGGACCATGGATGCTACTCTATATGCCTTCTGACTGACTGATAGAAAAGTCAAGCCTATTAAGTCTTGAATCTCTAGGTCTTTTAGAATACCTGCTGTCCAGATGCTTCCTCTGGGAACCCATTTGTCAGGATGTGAGAAGCCAAATACAGAGTCCACATAGTCACTACAGTCTACTATCCCAACTAAGCCCAGCCCACGGCTCAAATTTGAGAGAAAGTTCTAGAAGATCTTATAGATGCCTTCCTCCAGATACTCTAAGCTCTGGGATCATGTTGTTCGATCAGTGGTATTTGCACATGGACAAGTTTGCCTTGTTTTCCACAGAATGACCCACCTAAAACCTGATTTGATACAACATTTAGCATTTCTGGAGAATTTCATTTGAGAAGAATCTATCTGAAGAGGGTTGCTATATTGATTAAAAACTGAAGCTGAAGATAAGTGCCCTTTCATATGTCCTTCTTAGAATTCAGTGTCAAGAAAACAGCCATTTGGGTAGCTGAAATTGTTTACTTCTTTTCATCAGAAAATCACACAATATTATCCAGTGGATCCAGCTTTTTGTTTGGGCTACTAA
>NW_011485542.1:14174-14787 GCF_000754665.1 Bison bison bison | reverse complement strand
GCCTCTGAAGGCAACTTTATATATATTATTCTAACTTTACTTTTTCTATGTATTTTAGAAAATAGAGGTAAAGCTATAAGGCTGAAAAACACAGTTCAAAATCTTCCTGCTGCTAAGTCACTTCAGTCGTGTTCTACTCTGTGCGACCCCATAGATGGGTCCATCCACAGTGATTTTGGAGCTCAAGAAAATAAAACCTGTCACCCTTTCCATTGTTTCCTCATCAATTTGCCATGAAGTGATGGGACTGGATGCAGGGATCTTAGTTTCTTAAATATTGAGTTTTACACCAGCTTTATCTCCTCGTCTTTCATTTTCTTCAAGATGCTCTCTACTTCTTCTTTGCTTTCTGCCATTAGGGTGGTGTCATCTACATAACTGAAGCAAGGAAATGTGATACCTCAAGCTCTGTTCTTTGCCAAGATAGTTTTGGCGATTCAGAATTTTATGTGTTTCCATACAAACTTTAAAAGTATTCTAATTCTGTGAAAAATAGAATTGGCATTTTGATAAGGATTACATTGTATCTGTAGATTGCCTTGGGTAGTATGGTCATTTTCATTATGTTAATACTGCTATTCCGTGAACACAGAATATCTTTCCATTTATTTGT
>NW_011485542.1:9668-10264 GCF_000754665.1 Bison bison bison | reverse complement strand
TTGCATTGATCACTGAGGAAGGCTTTCTTATCTCTCCTTGCTATTCTTTGGAACTCTGCATTCAAATGGGTATATCTTTCCTTTTCTCCTTTGCTTTTCCATTCTCTAACTTTCACAGCTATTTGTAAGGCCTTCTCAGACTGCCATTTTGCTTTTTTGCATTTATTTTTCTTGGGGATGATCTTGCTCCCTGTCTCCCGTACGTACAATGTCACGAACCTCCGTCCATAGTTCATCAGGCACTCTGTCTATCAGATCTAGTCCCTTAAATCTATTTCTCACTTCCACTGTATAATCAGAAGGGATTTAATTTAGGTCATACATGAATGGTCTAGTGGTTTGCCTGACTTTCAATTTAAGTCTGAATTTGGCAATAAGGAGTTCATGATCTGAGCCACAGTCAACTCCTGGTGTTGTTTTTGCTGACTGTATAGAGCTTCTCCATCTTTGGCTGAAAAGAATATAATCAATCTGATTTCAGTGTTGGCCATCTGGTGATTTCCAAGTGTAGAGTCTTCTCTTATGTTGTTGGAAGAGGATGTTTGCTATGACCAGTGCGTTCTCTTGGCAAAACTCTATTAACCTTTGCCCTGCTT
>NW_011485542.1:4839-5661 GCF_000754665.1 Bison bison bison | reverse complement strand
TCTGGGTTGAGAAGATCCCCTGGAGAAGGAAATGGCAACCTACTCCAGTATTCTTGCCTGGAGAATTACATGGATAGAGGAGTCTGGGGGCTAGAGTCCATGGGGGTCACAAAGAATCAGACACGACTGAATGACTAACACTTTCCCATTCAATGAGAAGTCTAGAATACAGTGCTCTTCCATTCCATTCTTTTTTTTTTTTTTTATCATTCTATAGGCACTAGGAGCTACTGAAAGATTTTACACAAAAGTAGTGTTATGAAGGACCACTTAGAATACTTTTTCAATAATTCAAGGACGAGATGATCTACTCCTTAACCAAGGCAGTAGTCTACATTTATGGTTTATCCTAACTGTACACTCAAGTGCTAGGCATGCTGTAAAAAGAGGAACTATATCTATTAATTAGAAAGAAGGAGTGGAACCCACTAAATATATCCCATTCTCCCACCTCTATCTCAGAGAAGATGACTCTGAACATTCCTGTCTGCGGAACAAATGAAACTCAATCTGTTACATACATTAAGAACAGACAATAGGCCAGATTAGTCTTATTTTCCAGTTTTTGCTCAATTTCAAAAGTCAGTAAATGGACTACTTTTTGTTTATATCAGTGTTATAAGTATCCCAGGGGAACTTTCCAACCCAGGTCTCCTGCACTGCAGGTGGATTCTTTATAGCCTGAGCCACCAGGGAAGCCCAGGTGCATAGTAATATTTAGTACTATTGGACAGTTTTATTTCAATTTTCTTTTACTGCCATGTTACTTGTGACATTCTTATTTGCCTTTCCAGAATCGAAGAGAGTAGAAAAAAAGAACAT
>NW_011485542.1:0-523 GCF_000754665.1 Bison bison bison | reverse complement strand
AAAGCCAAGATATATAAACAACTTATGGGGCTATAGATAAATGAATGAATGGAGATAACATGGTATGTATGTATATCTATATTTATTTATCTACACACACACACACACACACAAACACACACACATATATACACACAGAATACTATTCAGTCATAAAAAGGAGGAAATCCTGTCATTTGTGAGAGCATGGAGGACATTATGCTAAGTGAAATAAAATCAGACAGTCAGTTCAGTCTCTCAGTCATGTCCAACATTTTGCAACCCCATGCAGTCCAGCACGCCAGGCCTCCCTGCCCATCACCAACTCCCAGAGCTTGCTCAAACCCATATCCATTGAGTTGGTGATACCATGCAATCATTTCATCTTCTGTTGGCCCCTTCTGCTCCTGCCTTCAATCTTTCCCAACATCAGACTCTTTTCCAAAGACTCAGGTGGCCAAAGTTTTGGAGTTTCAGCTTCAGCATCAGTCTTTCCAATGAATATTCAGGACTGATTTCCTTTAGGATGGACTGGTTGGATCTC
>NW_011485541.1:16806-17716 GCF_000754665.1 Bison bison bison | reverse complement strand
CTAGAGGGCGTGCTTCCCAGGCCGCAACTCAAGGACTGAAGCCGGGGAAAAAATTGATGAATACCGACGAACCACTAGATGAGACAAGAACACTGCCCTCAGCAGAAAGGGACCTTAGCAAGGAACATGAAATCCCGGAGGTAGCTTTTGAGATATTTTTAGTGCAGACATATGGTAAGGGTACTCCAGGAGCAGCTGAAATGGGAGGTGGGGCTGTTAGGAAGAGAGAAGAACCTTAGAGTTAGAGTGGCCCCAACAAGCTAGAGCCAGTTTGCTTAGATAGATCATTGTTTTCTTTCCCCACCCAGAGATCATATGTGCTTTAGTGCCTCCAGATTAGGCAGTAAACAGGGAGTTGGAGCTCAGGATAGGCCAGAACTCGGTGTGTCTGATGATTAAATGAACCTTATGTAGCTCAGCAAAGGCGTTTAGTTTTGCTCATAACTGGGCACTTCCTTCTGTGACAGTGGCCCAGGCACTTCTGTTGTCATGACAGTGTACCTAGCACCTATTGTCTGGGCAATGGGGTGGGGGGGAGGATGCGCTGCCTCTGTTGTCATGAGGACAAGATCCCTACCTACTCTGCTTCCCCAGGTGATCACAAACAAGAATGAGAGAAAATAACAACTCATGCCTAACGAATCTGATGCACCCAATGGAGACCAAGGCGAAGAAATGAAAGAGCCAGAAGATGCAAGTGGTAGTGTTTCAATTCCAGCTTAGTTATGGTGGGGACCCTTTATAATGCTCCCCTAGAAAGGCACAATGCCTGACTTGAATTCTTAACCACCAATCAGTATACGACAACCTGGGATACCTTCCTCCTGGGTGGGAGGAGAGTCAGGAGCAACCACTACTAATTCTCAAAGCAATCTCGTGGTAAGTCAGTCGATAAGGTTCTAATATTGGC
>NW_011485541.1:12058-12606 GCF_000754665.1 Bison bison bison | reverse complement strand
TATACTTTAATTTAAAAATACTTTATTGCTAAAAAGATGGTAACCATCATTTAACAACTCAGGGTTGCCACAAACCTTCAATTTGTGGGGGGAAAAAAAGCAGATCTGCAAAGCACAATAAAATGAAGTGCCATAAAATGAGATATGCTTGTATAGGAAATTATCTCTGACAATTTTCCCTGTGACACGATCCTAATCTCAGCTTTGTCACTGTCTGTCCCTAGAAAAACTTAGGGTCGTCTCAAAGGTTTCCTGGTGATTCAAAAATAATTGAGAGCACTACCAGCTGCTTTAGGCCTAGGTCCACTACCCAGTCCTTTCCACCTAGACTCCTGATAATTATAAAAATAGCTAACATTTATTGAGTGATTATTATGTGCCAAACACCATTCTCTCTGTTAATACATTATCGTATATATTTCTTGCAATGACCCTATGGAAGAGGTAATATTCCCACGTTACAGGTGAGGAGACTGAGAAGGAATTTACCTGAGATCACCATTAGCAAATGATGAGGCTGGGACTTCAATAAAAATCTACCTGTCTTA
>NW_011485541.1:10712-11958 GCF_000754665.1 Bison bison bison | reverse complement strand
AAAAAAAAAAAACAAAACTACCTGTCTCTAATCTCCTATTCTTAACAACTATTGCCCCACCACCCCAGTATATAGGAAATTTGTAAATTTAGTCTGAGTGTCCAGATCACCCCCTGTTTAAGTCCCCAGTAAAAGTCTTCTTAGGAATAAACACTGGGAGATATAAGATCACAGGGCCTGGTTTCCAACAAAACAGAGCAAGAGGGAATATATTCACTATAACAGCCATAAAAACTGTGTTGTTTTGCTTTCCATTATTTCTCCATGGCATAGTACAGTGCCTGGTACACAGTATGTGCTCAATAAATATTTACTGAATGAATGAATTTGCTTGCTCCCTGATCATCTCAGAGCCTTGCTGACTTTAAGGACATTAAGGTGATGACCTCTAAATTCTGTTCATGAAGACATGAGGCAGGGAAAACCTGGGTCCAGTCCCATCAGCACAAATCTCTCTGTGTAATCAAAATATCACCTGGCCCTAGAAAATCTGAGTCCACTGACTTTAATTGCTATTTGCTGCCTCAAAGTTTTCTCACCCCCAAAGAAGGGACATTGTCTCTAGAGCTCTTCATGATAGTATCTGATTTCTGACATAGTGAGAAACAGACGTCAATTTAAAATCCTTGTATTTCTTTGATTGTTCCTTGTGAAGCATGACCTTGAGAAAGTCATTCTATCTCTCTGGGCTGTAATACCCTCATCTGTGCCATGAGGCAATGGGGCTTTCTACTTGCTGAGGGTCTTTTGATCTTGGACATGCTAGTATTTCCTGATGAAAGTCAAAGTCAGCACTGTCTACTCATTCCCTAGCCAGACAGCATCTGCAACCCCAGTCTTCACACTGTTTGCAATGTTATTAGCAGTGTGTTCCAGGGGAAGAGAATGCAGGACACCTGCTCTTGCTTGATGGCTCTTCTCTACTTTAAATCCAAGGAAAATAGTCAGTGGGAGGGAATGTGGGAATGAATGGGAAATGGGGAGCTCTGTGGCAAGCAAGGTCCCTGGCATGTCTCTTCACCTTAGGCAAAGAGGCCCGGGAGCCAGAGCTCTGAGTTGTCATGGTGAGCACAGTGGTGATGCCTAGGCCCACTCGGGCAGGGGCAGCATCCATGTTGATCCAGAAGGAGACCCAGGACAGGATGACGATGAGTAGGCTGGGGATATACATCTGAATCAGATAGTAGCCCATCTGTCGTTCCAGGTGAAACTTTACCTCGATGCAGGTGAATTTCCCTGCAAGGAA
>NW_011485541.1:7483-7984 GCF_000754665.1 Bison bison bison | reverse complement strand
TGAAATCAGTCATTTACTAACTGTGGGACTTGGATAACTGATTCAATGTCTTAGAATCTCAGTTTTTTCTTTCTGAGAAATGGGGCTGATCACCGCTGCCATAATGAGATAAGACATATGAGAAACTTAGCACGCCATCGGGCACAGATTGGACCTTCAATAGAGGCCAGCTGCCTTGCTCCTTTCCCTCCCATTTGGAGGCCCTTTGTGCAGCCCACAGCCAGTAAGATCCTAGTTTTTTTTTTACCTGTGTTGTAGTGCTTGGTACAATAGCCTAGATCCTTCTCATCCCGCAAGATAAACTGAGGCAGAGTCAACCCCTCGGCCACTTGGACAGCAGGAGCATCTTCCAGCCACTCAAACATGAGGTCATTCATGGTGTAGCCAACTGAAAGTGAAAGAGATGGCAGAGGGCTGCAGAGTGTGGGTGTTGGTTGGGGGTAGGGAGAGGATTAGAACTGGCAGGAAAGAACAGATGAGGACTAAGACCTGGGTTTTAGG
>NW_011485541.1:4388-7383 GCF_000754665.1 Bison bison bison | reverse complement strand
CTAGAAAGCACATCAAGAGGCCTGGAAAGATGTCAAGGAACCCAGCTGGGAACCTCCTGCCCCATCTCAAACCCAGGGGAGTAAGCATGTGTACTGACCACATACCTTGAGCTGAGCCAGCCTTGGAGCTGGGGCTTCTGCCACCTCACTCCAGGGAGGAGAGAGCTATTTATACCCTGCCAGCCGTGCATGGGCCAATGTGCACACCACAGACTCCTAGCCAGGGCCCTGAACTGGGGCAAACTGAGAGCTAACATCAAAAGTGCCAAGTTGCTCACAGAGAGCTAGAATTTTGTGAAGGCTCTTGCCACATAGATGACTATATTCACATGTTGGGTAGAAATGTGAGCAGAAACACAAAGGCTCACAGATGTCCAGTGTAGGGCCTTGGCCCAGAGTAGCTTTGTTACTTTAGGCCAGTCACTTCCCCTTGTCTAAAATGTTCCACTTACATTTCAGAGGAGGTAATGAGGACTTGGACGTGAAGGTGGTTTATGAACTCTAAAAAGCGGACCACATAGGACAAATTCTATCCATCACTATTACTATATGTTAGAAACAGACAGACAAGAATTTTCTGAGGATCAAATGCATAACTCCTGATCTCGCAGTCTCACTTGCCCAGGAGATGGCGAAGAAAGGGACATGGGCGATGTCCAGCCTTGTCATCCTTTAGCTTCCCTGCACTTGGGACAGCCGCTGCAGGCTGTCACCCTAGGCCCTTGGTAGCTCTTGGCTGACCTTGGTGCCCCGGGCACTGTCCTATGCCTAGAACTGTCCTCTCTCACTTCTCTACAAAAGTAATCTGTACACACTGCTATATGTAAAATAGATAAATAACAAGGGCCTACTGGATAGCATAGGGAGATATATTCAGTATCTTTTTAGAACCTATCATGGAAAAGAATCTGGAAAATAATACATATATAATGGAATCACTTTGCTGTACACCTGAAACTAACAAAACATTGTAAATCAACTATGTGCTGTGCTGTGCTTAGTTGCCCAGTTGTGTCTGACTCTCTGCAACCCCATGGACTGTAGCCCACCAGGCTCCTCTGTCCATTCTCCAGGCAAGTATACTGGAGTGGGTTGCCATGTCTTCCACCAGGGGATCTTCCCAACCCTCAGGTCAAACTCAGGTCTCCTGCATTGCAGGTGGATTCTTTATTGTCTGAGCCACCAGGGAAGCCCAACAACACTGGCATCAGTAGCTTATCCCTTCTCCAGGGGATCTTCCCAACCCAGGAACTGAATCGGGGTCTCCTGCATTGCAGGCAGACTTTTTATGAGCTGAGCTAGCAGGGAAGTCCAAATCAACTATACTTCAAAAAAAAAAAAAAAGTTGCCTATGTTCACAAAGAATCAGGGTTCAAAGACTGCCCCATCCCTGACAACTCTAGATGTGTATAGGCATCTTGAATATGTTAACTCAAAGGAAGTAAAGGTAGAATTACTGCAGGCACTGTGAGAGGGAATGTATCTCTGGACACAGGAGGTACTCCTCAAATGGCATCCAGCCCAAGCACACTGGTATATAAGGTTGGGACCTTCCCATCCCCCGGCCCTGTAGGGCAGCCAGACCTGCAAATAGCCAGGGAATGGAAAAACACATTAGACTGGGTGTTCAGGAGCTCTGGCTTCTAGTCTTCCCCGGGCCAAGATCTGACTGTGTGTGTTTGGGGAAGTCCATCCCCACTCTGGGCTGCCCTTCTCCTGTCTGGAATATCATGGCATGGGGTTGACTAGTTGGTATCTCAGGCATCGCTCTGTGACTTTCTAGGGACACTTACAGCTCTCCAGCTGCATTGTGCAGGTCTGGATGTCCATGGGGAAGTTCTTGAGGTCCATCGGGCAGGACAAAATGAGAGTCAGCCTGGCAGGGACAGGAAGAAAGAAGTCAGGCTGGCTGAGTGTGGCTCAGTGCAGCACAGGGACCTCCCCCCACCCCGCAGCCTCTGCCCCTTGCCCCGAGTTCTCCTGGCCATCTACCAGCTGCACCTGATGCTGTAGAGCACGTTTCCATTCTTGAAGATGCGCAGCAACTTGTTGTCTGTGGTCACCTCGTGGAAATTGGCCCTTTCTCATTGGCAAAGAACAGGTCTGGCTTCCAGATTGAGTCCAGCATGGAGGGATCGAGGTCCAGCGAGTCATCAGGATATTCTCGGTAGGCCAGGCGTGGATCGTTCCACTGCTGTCGCAAGAAGACATTCACCCGGTAGTCCTGGGAGGGGGCAAAGATGGGCCCATCAAAGGCAGTGTTATTGCAGGGACTAGCAAGCTTACCACAGGAGGGCCATGAGGAGGAAAATGCTGGGAACACATCTCAGGGGAAGTGCGCATTTTCCACTGGAGAAGGAGACAGGCTCGGGCTGATACGGCAAAGATGGGAAGGGAAAAGACATTTATTAAGCTCTTACTATGTGCCTGAGTCTTTGCTAAGCACTTTCTTCATATGCATCATCTTATTTAAATCTCACCTCAACCCTGAGGGGAGAGTGCTGTTATGATTCCCATTTTACAGATGAGGAAACTGAGACAAAGAGAGGTTTAAGTAAATCTGCCTAAAGTCATACAACTATTAGATGGTAGAGTCTGAGATTGAATGCAGGTTTTTCTGATTAAAAGCCTGTGCTAGTCATCACGCTATCTTCCAAACTCGACCATCTGCTGCTTAGGCTAGTCTGCCTTTAGCCACAAAAACCCTGGGCTGGGGAAAGATAAACTCCTAGTGACCACCTTTGGACATCCCATGGCTTTAGCCATGACACTGAAACAGGGAGAGGATGGCAGAGGAAAGACTGGCTTGCTATCTGGTGGGCTTCTCCCATTCACACTAGAGAGGAAGTGGGTGGCATGGAGATGCTTTACCATGGTAGTCTCGGTGACGGAGCCAAAACTGTTGATGAAGATGTTGCAGGTCACATTCACAGGTGGGCCTAAGGGTAGCAAAGCACAGCCATATTGGTAGAGCATTCCAGGAATCTGGGAGAAG
>NW_011485541.1:667-2335 GCF_000754665.1 Bison bison bison | reverse complement strand
ATAAACATGGAATTTAATACATAAATAATAGATAGATGGATGGATAGATAGATCAGTCAATCAACTAACCAAAAGAAGAATGACTTGCCCAAAGTCTCACAGCTGAGGCCTCATCCAGTGTTCTCTTTCTGATGGTGTCTTTTTTTTAATATAAATTTATTTATTTTAATTGGAGGTTAATTACTTTACAATATTGTATTGGTTTTTGCCATACATCAACATGAATCCGCCACGGGTATACATGTGTTCCCCATCCTGAATCCCCCTCCCACCTCCCTTCCCATATCATCCCTCTGGGTCATCCCATCTTTTGGACTCTGATGGTGTCTTGAACACACTCAAACATGAGTGACAGAATTAATGTAGCTGTGGCCACACTTTGTACATCTGGCCTAGCCAAGGATGGGAAGGGCTCAAGGGCAACTGACACCCCTAAGAGCTGGTTTCAGTTGTTTGGCCTTCATGCTGATCTCTCAAGGGCTAGGACCCAGCTTCTGGAGAGGGCAGTTTGGCTTCTGCTCCAGCAAGAAGCTACATTCTGAGCTGGACCTCGGTCCAGGCAGCTGCAGGCAGATGAACTTGCCTTCGCAATAATATAGGCAGAAAAAAGCAGGGCTCTAGGAGCAAGGGAAAGACTCCCAGTAAAGAAGCCATGCTGCGAAAGTCAACTCCCATCTTATCTCCCTAAGAGCTTCATTTCAAGGAAGGGGCCAGTGTGCTTTGGCCTAAACTAGAGGCCAGCCCTCTTCTCCCCTGACAGGTTCTCCCATATGCCTGCTTGTCTGCTTACCAGCCAATAGCTAGACCAGGGACCAGGAGTTCAGCAAGGGCTTGAGGGCAAGGGTGGAGCTGAAGCTAGACTCTTGGCTGGGCCCTGTGCCTCCTGCTCCATCCTGCTGTCATCCCTAAAGCCAGCTCCCCTGTGCTGGGAGGTGAGGTGACTACTGTCCTGGGTCTGAGTCTCCTTTGAGCCAGTGGGCTCCTCCTTCCCAGTAAATCTATGCACCTGCCAGTGACTGATATAGTAATAAAAATAGCTGAGGCACCATGCTAAACGCTTTATCTAGTAGAGTTCTCACATGAGTCCTCTCAATAAGTACCATTATTATCCTCCTTTTATAGGTGAGGAGTGCAAGATGGAGCAATTTGTTCATGATCATACAGTTTCTAAATGGTAAAGCCAAGATTCCCACCCAGAGCTCTTGACTTCAAAACTAAGCCTATCCACAGAGGTAAAGAACAGACTTTTGGACTCAGTGGGAGAAGGAGAGGGTGGAATGATTTGAGGGAATAGTATTGAGACATATACATTACCATACGTAAAATAGATAACCAGTGGGAGTTTGATATATGACGTGGAACCCAAAGCTGGTGTTCTGTGACAACCTGAAGGTGTGGGGTGGGGAGGGAGGTGAGAGGGTGTTTAGGAGGGAGGGGACACATGTATACCTATGGTTGATTCATGTTGATGTATGGCAAAAACTATCACAATATTGTAAAGTAATTATCCTCCAATTAAAATAAATTAATTAATTTAAAAAAAAAACCTAAGTCTATCTACTGTAGTACTAAGATACAGGCAGGCTGTTCCCAGGCAGGCTGCCAAGGAACCAGAGTTGGGGAAGGTCAGTGGCAGCCTCACTCTGACCCCTAGAGTCCTGCCTTCTC
>NW_011485541.1:0-567 GCF_000754665.1 Bison bison bison | reverse complement strand
ACCCTGGGAACAGAGGCCACCTTGGCCCTGAGCAGGGGTTGCCAGAGCAGGTGGCTTAAGCATGCTCTGAAAATCCAAGGAGGCGCTGGTGCAAGCAGAAGTCGTCCGTGGCTTCACCATGGGACGTCCACACTGGCCAGGTGCTGCTGCTGGCCGCCTGCCGTCTGCCCCCCGCCCCCAGGGAGGCCACGTGGACCTGAGTGTGGAGCAGCCAGAGCCTTGCCACCGTCCTCAGCTCCAGTCTCATGTTATCTCTCCCACTGGCCCCAGTCCCAGGACTGGCTGTGAACTCAGCTGTCCTGGGCCTCAACCCCCGTGGCAGCCCATCTTTTCCAGGGCTACCTCATTTGTGGACCTGAGAGCAGAGTCACGGTGTGTAGACTCTCCTTTCTCCCATTCATTCCTGGAAAGTTCCAAACACTGGCAGGACTCAGGAGGCTCCAGAGCTGGAAACCTTTCTCATGGAAGGCCCTGGGGTGGGGTAGGGGGGAGAACTCCAATTCTGTTATTAGGTGCCCAAATGACCTTGGCCAGGTCACCTGCCCTCTCTAGGCTTCAGTTTCCATA
>NW_011485540.1:9028-11187 GCF_000754665.1 Bison bison bison | reverse complement strand
TAAAGAACCCACCTGCCGATGCAGAAGACATAAGAGACATGAGTTCGATCCCTGGGTCGGGAAGATCCCCTGGTGGAGGAAATGGCAACCCACTCTGGTATTCTTGCCTAGAGAATCCCATGGACAGGAGGAGCCTGGCGGGCTACAGTCCAAAGGGTCACAAAGAGTTGGACATGCCTGAAGTGACTTAGCACACATGCAGGCATTCTAGGGAAATGGAAGTGCCCTTTGCTTCCAAAGGTGTCCTGAGAAAGTTTTCATAACCTTGAGGGTTGGGCTATGGCAATTATTTCTGTATTTCCTTTCTTAACTGAAAATAGCAGGGGCTCACATATGTGAACAAGCCTTTATTGGAACCGTATTGAATTGTCTAGCAAGTAAGTTTTGAGCGTTTATTTGTGGAATGAATGCCCAGATGAAAGAAAGGATGGACAGCCACTCGGATATTTTCCACTATAGCTAAGCCAATTTCCTCATGTCACAGATAAATCAATTTCTTCTTATTCTGTTTGCTGAGTGTTTAAGTTAATCTCTGCCATTGCTCACCACCCTTTCTGTGTTTGAAAGAAGTTATGAATTCTTCCCTCGGTCTACACTTCTGGCTGTATCATCACAGCCTTGTTTCCCTTTCCTCATAGGCTCATCTTTCCAGGCCTGTAGCTGTCTCTGTGGCTCTCTGATCCCTGGGTACATGGTAATACTCTCTCAGTTGTGGATTCCAGGCCTGGATATGCCAAAGCAAGATTTACAGAGGATTAGTGAGCATTTTGCATCTTAACCTGGATGATGACAATCAGTCCTCATTAGTACATGAAGATAATCATAAGACAGTGGAGGTTTTGTGAAGAGTTTTTTCAAACTCTGGTTTGACCATTCTTGGCTCTTCCTTTCCCTAGTTGCTATTTCTAGAACTCATGATTTTGATCAGACAGCATCAGAAAAGGAGGCTCCTGCCTTTCCCTCTTGGTTATTGAAACCGATATGCTTAATAGTTTATTAAGCATCTTCGAATAGCTTCCTCTAAGGACTGGAGGAAGATTTTCCCTCTCCCATATAATTCTGTGGCTCCAAAATGGTCCTTTAACTTGAAGATATTGATTTGCTATTGTTTAGCCCCTAGTGGATTGTTTCTTATCTCCAAGACTGGATTTTTGTTAGAATGAGAGTTGACAGAATTCAGATTTAGCCTAGTGAAGTATGTCAGGGTCAGTAAAATGTTAAAGATTGAGAACAAATGGAATATTAACCAAGAAATTCCATGTGAATGTTGTGAAAAGAAGTGATATCAGGAATCAAGACCTTTGTGGTGTACATTTGTAGAAGATATTTAAATGCCCAAGTCTCCTTGCAGAGGTAGGGAGTTGATTTCCATGGCTGTGTTTAAGCAAGTTCAATCATAAAGCAGGCCTAAAATGGGAAACAGTCCAAAGTTTCAGCAGTCACAGAAGAAACACATCAAATTTGGCACATCCATATACTGGGCATTGGATTTTCTTCTTTGGACTTCTTTGAAATTTCTGATGTTGCTTGACAATGACTGTATGTTACTTGTATACATACTGATATAATAAATGAGTGAATTCTAGTGAATGAGACCTTGTTCCTGAGGCTGGTCTCAGGTACCCCTGATCCAGCCACATGCCCCCTAACTCATAGACAGTGAGCGGTAAGGTTACAGTTGAATCGTGGTGTGAAGACCCCACACCTGTGGCCTTGCCCCATGTGTGCCAGCTCCAGTTTGCTGGCTGGCTGGCCAGAACTGGCCACTTGGCCCTTCTGGAGTCAGGGTCTTCCTGGGCCAGAGGGTTGGTGGACTAATGGCCCCAGTGGGAGCTGGCTTCTGGCCAAGGACCCCGTCTTTCCCGTGGAATCACAGCCATGAGGGTGCAGTGGCCACATAGCCTTTGCCAGGCAAGCAGGGCGAAAGTGGGGTCTTTGGTTCTAGTATGTTCTGAGCGGGGTTCCTGATGGCCCACCCCACTCGCTAGGCTGCTCAGTTGGCTGCTTTGTGTTCAGGTGGAGGGACAAAATTTAATATGACAGACCCAGTCCTGGCTTCACAGTGTAGATTCCTTTGTATGAATGAAAAATCAAATCTAGGAGGACGGAAGACTTTCTGGTTTTCTAGTTATCTCAAATATGTTTTGTTCAAAGCCTGT
>NW_011485540.1:8634-8928 GCF_000754665.1 Bison bison bison | reverse complement strand
CTAGATGTGGAAATCAGTACATCCCTTACTCATGACCTCTGTGGGGATGGCTGCTAAGTCAATGAGGGTCTTGGCTCCATTCTGAGTATTTGTTGCCTTGTGGGAGGTAAAGCAAAACAATAGGAAATGAGAGAGTTTTCCCTCAGTAGTTTGATCTTGGTGGTGAGGCAGGGAATTGCACCAAAGACCTAACATCTAATAGGATTTAAAAAATGCACAGGGTGGTTTTCCCCTTTATGTAAGAATAATCTTTGAGGATGAAAAAAAAGTTAAGATTCTTCTGTAGCCATCTTT
>NW_011485540.1:4686-5697 GCF_000754665.1 Bison bison bison | reverse complement strand
ATTCATTCAGTTTTTATGCATGAAATTATGCACATACCAATAACCTTCTAATTTACTGATGCTTGCTATTAGGTTTTGTTTAAACGAGTACTTTCCAAAAGGAACCAGCTTCTGTTCTGAAGAAATGAATAAACCACACAAGGTGAACTTTCATACAACTGATTTTCTACACGGAGTTTTCAGGTGTAATTTAGACATAGCCCTGGTGGTTTATGAGCACAGAAAGTGTGGGAGGCTACACGGATGTACTCGTGAGTGACTGGAAGCCAGAGGGCAGAGGGAGAGATCCAGGGATGGGGATTTCAGCTCAGTTTCACATTCTACCCTAAGGCATTAGATGCTGCTAATTCTTCAAAAGCCGAAGATTTGTTTTACAGAAAAAATTCTGATTTGATTAAGATATTGCTTCCAGACCTAATGTTCCTTTAGCAAATCATGCCTACATCCATGATTGGAAATAAACTGCATGTTATCTAAGCATAAAAACCACATGATTTGGAACTATTCTACAGAAGTAACATTTAGTGTAATTACAGTACATTTAGATTAATTATAGCACTGGTTCAGGGTGCCACCATCCTTAAGGTCATATCAGCATTTTCGTTATTAACCCTGTATGGAAGAAGTTCTCTTCTTCTGTGTACTGTTTCCTTCAAAAATATTTGCGTTCTATATATCTGGCTAGATCTCAGTGGAATGGCCTTTCCACTTTAGGGTAACTTTAAAAAGAGATGATTTCAGAGGGATTATTATTGCTGAGATTGCTGTTTCTATGTAGATGCTCAAAGTAGGCAGAGAATAATTTTAAAAAAGTGGAAATGGTCACAATGTTTAATTAGGAAATAGACTTGCTATAAATGGCTGTAGGTCTCCTAATGTTAACGGGAAAGTGGCTGATATTTAACAGCCACGTTCAGAACAAAGGTACCTGTCCAGCCTGAGTTTGGCTCTATCCAAAGTGATATCCTCCAGATTGGTAAGAGTTGGCAATTTTGTCTTTGTGAGTGGCTT
>NW_011485540.1:3316-4586 GCF_000754665.1 Bison bison bison | reverse complement strand
CAGTGTGTTTGCTATGTTTCATTAACCCATGGCTTTTTGAGAACCTTAGGCACTCATCTTTTCCAAAGGTGCCAACATTAAGTAACTTGCCCAGGGTACACAGCTCATAAAGGGCCAGGGTGAGATTTGAACTCGGGCTGATGTAAGCTTTCACCCCATCTGATGCTTAACTGCCTTTAACAAACACGTGGGTCTTGGATAGAGTCACAGCTCATTGGTCCCCAGCATTTGAGCTGGTCCCTTGGAGGATGAAGGCAAAAACTGGGACTGTTGAGGCCAGTTTTACAGAGCAAGTTGTATTAAATGAACAAAAGAAGCAGAGCAAGAGCAGTGAATTTGTCAAGTCCTCACTTGGTTTGATTTTTCTTTTCCCTTTCTAGTTTGCCCTGCTAGGTTATATTTTACCTTCTCCTGGTAGAGTTTTGCAGGCGAGTAGTTCTTATCAGGAACAAATGATACCATAAATCCGGACTGAAATCAATGAGGTTATGAGCTCTAAGAGTGAGAGGCAGTTTTGTGGGCCTAAGTGTTTTCCCTGCTCACCATGCTGTATCTTTGAAGCCAGAAGCCAGAGGCTCATTTACAGACCTATCTATAGCAGCTCTGTCATCAAGCTGGGTTCCCAAGGCCCACCTTCCCCTTTTAAACAAGAGGAATATTTAGAAGAAATAATAGAGAGCACATATGCTCTCATGTCTGTCTCCAAATGTATAAGAAACGGAAAGGGATGTGCCAAACAAAACCACCTCTTGGTAATAAGACTGTAATGTAAAAATTATAGCCTGGAATTCTTGGAAATGACTCTAATCCCCCCTCCCCCTTGAAGAGACTGGCACCAGCTCTTTAGCTTTACTCAGCTAAAGGGAGCTTCTTTACCAGTGCCAAATGTATTCATATAGTAAAATGGAGGAAAATAGTAATGGATGCCATTCAACTTTCTGATGAGGAGGGATGACCTTTTTTTTGAAGTACTGACTTCACTTAGAGGAAAGCCATTAACAGACACCAGAAATCCAGGGAGCTGGCTGTTGAATGCTGTGTGTTCAGTTCTTGGTGCCCTGTGTATGTTAGATAATAGAGGGCACATAGGATTTCCAGGTGGCGCTATTGGTAAAGAACCCCCCTGTCAATGCAGGAGACATAAGAGACCCAGGGTCGGGAAGATCCTCTGGAGGAAGGTATGGCAACCCACTCCAGCATTCTGTCCGTGAAGAATCCCATGGACAGAGGACCCTGGTGGGCTACAGTCCATGGGGTCACAAAGAAAATA
>NW_011485540.1:0-557 GCF_000754665.1 Bison bison bison | reverse complement strand
TATATCTTCTGGTGCATCGAGTATCCAAGTTGGTGTCTGGCACATGACAGGCATTTGGTAAATGCTTGGTGAAAGGCAGGAAGGAATGACAACAGACCCTCTTTGAACTTGTCTACCTCTTCTTTCCAGAGGTTAACACAAAACTGAAGGTGATACCAAAAAGTTAATCAAGTTAGGGAAACTCTGCAGACTGACACAGAAACCTCCATATACCCAGAAAGCTACAATTGAAGAAAACAACAAACATGCTGTAAATGATGTTTCTTTTACTGTGGAAAGACTTAATAAATCCATCGTGACAGTTACCTGTCTGGCAGTAGCAGTGTTTTAGGACTAAATTGCAACTCTATTTGATCATTTGAATTCAATCCCAGATATATTTTAAATATACATTTTGGTCATGTCTAAGGCACTTAGGATGACAGATATACTATATCATTAGACTGTAAGTAAGTAAGTGAAGTCATTCAGTCATGTCCGACTCTTTGAGACCCCATGGACTGCAGCCTGCCAGGCTCCTCTGTCCATGGGATTCTCCAGGCAAGAATAGTGGAGTG
>NW_011485539.1:15490-16054 GCF_000754665.1 Bison bison bison | reverse complement strand
TCTCTGCTGGTTGAGCATTAAAGCCATCTTTCTATTACCTCATAACACTTTCTCTGCATTTTTCATTTCCTTTGATGGGCTAAAAAGCCAAGATTTTGACAATAACACTATGACATACAAACGCATTTTTTGTTTCCTTTGTAGGAACTTAAGTGGCTGCATAAAAGCATCTGACATAAAAACAATCAACTGTTGAAAGGCTATGGGGTACAACTTTCCCCAACTTATTCTTTACAACTTGGACAACATAATTCATCCATTCTTCCATCCAAAAAAAAATTATATTCTAGGCATTTAGTTCAGTTCACTTGCTCAGTCACAGCCAACTCTTAGTGACTCTATGAACCACAGCACACCAGGCCTCCCTATCCATCACCAACTCCTGGAGTCCATCCAAACCCATGTCCATTCTGTCAGTGATGCCATCCAACCATCTTACCCTCTGTCATCCCCTTCTCTTCCTGCTGTCAATCTTTCCCAGCATCAGGTTCTTTTCCAGTGAGTCAGACTCTTCGCATCAGGTGGCGAAAGAATTGGAGTTTCACCTCCAATATCAGTCCTTCC
>NW_011485539.1:15058-15390 GCF_000754665.1 Bison bison bison | reverse complement strand
CACCTTCTGCCATAAAGGTGGTGTCATCTGCATATCTGAGGTTATTGATATTTCTCCCGGCAATCTTGATTCCAGCTTGGACTTCATCCATCCTAGCATTTCTCATGATGTACTCTGCATATAAGTTAAATAAGCAGGGTGACAATATACAGCTTTGACGTACTCCTTTTCCTATTTGGAACCAGTCTGTTGTTCCACGTCCAGCTCTAACTGTTGCTTCCTGACCTGCATATAGGTTTCTCAAGAGGCAGGTCAGGTGGTCTGGTACTCCCATCTCTTTCAGAATTTCCCACAGTTTATTGTGATCCATGCAGTCAGAGGCTTTGGCATAG
>NW_011485539.1:9019-11620 GCF_000754665.1 Bison bison bison | reverse complement strand
GCTTTTGCTATCTCACATGTAGGGTTATTACTATCTTTCTAAATTCCTCATATTTGCATTAATATGCTATATTGGTTAATATACTGTTTTTCTTTTTGACTTACTTCACTTTGGATAATAGGCTCCAGTTTTATCTATCCCATTAGAGCTGATGAATTGCATTCTTTTTATTTATTTATTTATTTTTGGGGGGCGTCCCTGGGTGGGCTTGATGAAATGCATTCTTTTTAACAGCTGAGTAATAGTCCATTGTGTATAGTTAACACAACTTTCTTATTTATTCATCTGCCAGTAGACATCTAGGTTGCTTCCATGTCCTAGCTATTGTGAACAGTGCTTCAATAAACATCAGGGTACACATGTGTCTTTGAGTTCTGGTTTCCTCAGTGTATATGCCCAACAGTGGTACTGCTGGGTTACATTGCAGTTTTATTTCCAGTTTTTTAAGGAATCTCCACTCTGTTCTTTCTGCACAGTGGCTGTACTAGTTCACACTGCCACTAACAGTGTATGAGGGTTCCCTTTTCTCCACTCCTTTCCCTTTTCTCCTCTCCAGCGTTTATCATTTGTAGACTTTCGACAGCAGCCATTCTGACCAGCATGAGAGGGTACCTCAATTGTGGTTTTGGTTTGCATTTGTCTGATTATGTCCACTCCAGTAGTCTTGCTCAGAGAATCCAAGGAACAGAGGAGCCTGATGGTCTACAGTCCATTAGGTGGCAAACAGTGAAACAGAATCCAAGTGACTTGGTACACAGGCATACCGCTTAATCAGTCTATAATTTTATAGTACTTGTTAATCAACTCATACTTGTTTTATACTATACCTGTTAGAATAGCCAGAGCTACTCTACCCCATGCAGTTCACCATTAAAAGGGGATCTCTTAAGGGTTCACTATTGTTGGAAGAAACCATTTCCAGCTCAAGTGGTCTGGATTCCGGTTCTTACCTCTGTGACTTTCGGTACAATTGTGTCTTGTCTAGTCTTTAGTCACTCAGTCGTGTCCAACTCTCTGCCACCCTATAGACGGCAGCCCACCAGGCTCCTCCGTCCATGGGATTTTCTAGGCAAGAGTACTGGAGTCGATTGCCATTTCCTTCTCCCGGGAATCTTCCCGACCCAGGGATCCTTCCAGGCTCCCGTGCAGTTGAAAGGAGAGCGACTTTACTTCACTTTCATTTCCACTTTGCATAGACAGCAGACCAATCAGGTTCTTGTAGTGAAGGGAGACCTGTGCTGATCCCGCTGCAGACTTGCGACCAGAGGGAGGCTTTTAGCAAGCCGCCCACCATGCCCCTACCCTCTACGCCTAAGCCTTCCCTTGGCTAACCGTGTCCCTGTACCACAACAACATGGCTTCTCTTCCTCAGCTCTAAAACAGGGGCTTCCCCGCAGACGTCGCTGTCCGCCCAGTCCCGCCGTCACCAAGCCTCGGACAGCGGTTAAGTCTTGGGAAGCGAGCTGAAGCACAGACAACGGCGAACGCCGAGGGACGGTCGCGCTAGCCCCACACCGACCCGCGAGCACTGGGACGACCCCACCCCACGCCTGCCAGACCACCCCGCCACTGGGGCACCACGGCCCTAAACTCACTTCTCTTCGTGTCCGCGCCGCTCTCAATTCTGCGCCGCACCCCGGGGTGCGACAGCCCCGCGGCACCTGTGGTTTGAGAATCGCCTTAAGTTTTACCCGGCATTTGGAGGCGGAGAACTTTTGGCCACTGTCTGCCCGGCTACTTCCCTGTCACCAGGATCAGGTTCGATAGGTCTGCGATGGTGTGCGGCCCCATGAGGCGGCGGGCAGGCATCGGCCAAGGCCTGACCAAGGAAATCTGCCCCTGCACCCTGGCCGCTGCCCGCCCGAGCCCGTTATTTTTAATACCAATCTTCAGGAATTGAGGCGCGTTGAGATTTGCAACAAAATCGGACCGTTGGGATAAACATTCCTTGCAGTAGCGAAATTTGCATGCAAGTAGAAAATTTATGTTACAGAAAGTAAACTATTCATCCTACAATGTTTGTCTGCTGTGGGTCTGGGTGAATACAGAACTCTGCTGCGCTTAGTTCCATATCCTACTTTTCCTAAGCAAATCTGAATCCTCCCCCTTTCCCAGCTCCTCCCAGGTGGCTCAGACAGTAAAGAATTCACCTGCAATGCAGGATACACAGTTCGATCCCTGCACGGGGAAGACCCCCTGGGGCAACCCATTCCAGTATTCTTGCCTGGAGAATAGGCAAGACAGTGGAACCTTGTGGGCTAAAAGTCCACAGGGTGGCAAAGAATGGGACACCACCTAGTGACTAACCCATACCACCCTTCTCCCTTCCCCCTTCACTCTTCTTCCCTCTCCATCCCCTTCCACACTTCTCTTTTCCTGGTTTCTTTGACACCTTGCAGGTTGCAGCATCTTAATATCTAGAAATTCGGAGTCTATTCTTTTCCAAATTCTGCTAACAGCTTTCATGTGCATCTTGGCTTCTATAATTTTTACCAATTCTTTCAAAACACATGCTGTGCAGCACTTCAAACCAAAAAAAAATATAGTGTATTTTCTGCTGTTAATCGTTTTAAGTGAGATACAATTAGCATCCTTAAGACA
>NW_011485539.1:5537-8403 GCF_000754665.1 Bison bison bison | reverse complement strand
AACCACAATGGTGTGATCACTCACCTAGAGCTGTTGCAGGAAGGGGGACCCCTTCCAGGGCCGGAAACTGGGCTCTTGTCTAACACTCGGAAATGAATTGTCTAAGGAGACACATGTGCTGACAAAAGCAAGAAATTTTATTGGGCAAGGGCACCGGAGTGGAGAGCAGTAGGGTAAGGGAACCCAAGAGAACTGCTCTGCCACATAGCTCCCAGTATCAGGTTTTATGGTGATAGGATTGGTTTCCAGGTGGTCTTCGGCCAATCACTCTAATTCAGAGTCTTTCCTGGTGGCGCACACATCGCTCAACCAAGGTGAATGCTAGCGAGAGGGATTCTGAGAAGTAGATGGATAACCAGTGTCTCCTTTTTGACCTTTTCTGAACTCTTCCAGTTGGTGGTCGCTTATTAGTTCCGGATTCCTCATCAGGATTTCCTGTCATAAAACAACTCATGCAAATGGTTACTATGGTGCCTGGCCAGGGTGGGCGGTTTCAATCAGTGTGCTTCCCCTAACAGAGCCAGACATCCTGGAGTCAGAAGCCAAGTAGGTCTTAGGAAACATCACTAGGAACAAAGCTAGTGGAGGTGATGGAATTCTAGCTGAGTTATTTCAGGTCCTAAAAGATGACTTGTATTTTCAGATCCAATATTTATTTTTTATTTTCTTCTATCAATTTTATGTGTCTATTGATATTCTCATTTTGTTATAGATCATTTCTTGAGTTCTCTTTTAGGTCTCCAACCATATTTAAGACAGTTGTTTTAAAGTCTGTCATATTTAAGACAGAGAACTATGTTTCTTTTGGCCAGTTTCTGGAAATGTATTTTGTTGCTTTGACTTTGTCATGTTTTCCTATCTCTTGACATACTTTGTAATCTTTTGTTCAAAACATGGCATCTGATGAAAAGCCTTCTCTCTTACTTTTCATGAACTGACTCTTAACCAGTTAATGGTGTAGTGGCTCAGCATCAATTCCATATCTAACAACACAGTTTTTGTAAATGAGGGAGAAATTAACACAGAACACCAAAAGCAAGGGAGTTCATTAGCTACACCTCACCTTAGGAAATACTACAGAGGCGTACAAGTTGGAACAAACAAACAAAATAAATGGTACAGACACTAACTTGAAACCACATATGCATTGCTGATTTTAAATGTTTTAGTTTCCTCAGGAAGTTTTATCTGCAGTTCTGTATTGAAGCTAGCTGTTCTATTCTGGTTGTTTTCTTTTTTTGTTTGTTTTTGCATGTAGTCTCTGGTCTCCAGGCATTCATGGAGTTTGCAGCGCCCCCTGAAGCTCCTTCACAAACTCTAGCACCTATCACTACTTTCAGTAACTTCCAGCCTGATATCCAAATTTTATTATTCTCATCATCACTCCAAGTTCTGTGAAATAGATACTATTCCCTTGGGCAACCCTATTTAAGTCAGGATGTTGCAGGAAAGTTCCATCCTTTTTTTTTTTTTCCTCTCTCTCTCTCCTAGGCAGGAGCCAGCTTCCAATAGGCTTCCATCCTATTGTTTCTAGTTTTGCTGGGTAAGGGTAAGCAAAGATACCATGGAATTTCGTATCCCTACCATTTGAATCCAGTTTTTTATTGTTTACTTTGTTGTTCCAGCTGCCTAATTGCCATTTTTATAGGTTTCAGTGCTAACCTGGTCTGTAGTAATTGATGTATTCATGGGACAACAAATACTTGGAGTTTTGTTGTTTTTATCTTTCTTTGCCACCTCTTGGGAAGAGTTGACTCATTGGAAAAGACTCTGATGTTGGGAGGGATTGGGGTCAGGAGGAGAAGGGGACACCAGAGGATGAGATGGCTGGATAGCATCACTGACTCGATGGACATGAGTCTGAGTGAAGTCTGGGAGTTGGTGATGGACAGGGAGGCCTGGCGTGCTGCGATTCACGGGTTCAAAAAGAGTCGGACACGACTGAGTGACTGATCTGATCTGATCTGCTCTTTCTTTTCCTTCTCTTGTAATGTCTTTATCTGGTTTGGATCAGAATAGTCTGGCTTCATAATATGAGTTAAGAAATGTTCTATTCTCTTCCATTTTTGCAAGAGTCCTAAATTCCAAAGAAATATTCTGTAGGTTTTCCTTCCTAGTAGTGAGCTATAGGTCATACTTTCTTCCAAGTAACCTGTACTTGCTTTATATTGTTTTTGCCCAGGGCCCTCCCCCATTAACCCACGTGAAACAAAGATGATTGCCCTCCATCAGTTCCCCAGATAATCTGCAGTTTACAACAAATATATACAAGAATTTACAAGCAAGTTCTGCTTTCCTCCTTCCAGAATCAGATCAGGGTCCTACACTAAGAACTCAGCTGCTGCCACCTTAAAACTACCAGTGTGTCATCAAATGTGTGGGTAAAGGGCATGTAAGATAGTACAAAGCTTCTGTAAGTATTTTCAAGTTGTCTCTTCATACATTTTTCTTAATTCCTTAGTGTAACAGGTTTCTAAAGTCCTGACAGAATTGATTTTGACAATTCTGTTTTTCTTGTTGTTTTTGTGGATGAATGAGACTTTGATGTATACTCAGCCATTTTGCTTGTATCACTTCCTGATTCTTTGTAACTCACAAGTTGTGCTGATTTTGTGAATATTGAATACATATTTAATTTGTTATAATTCTGAGAGAACAAAGTAAGATAATTTACTATAGGCTTCTATAATTAATATCAGTCTGAAACTTTCAAACATTAGTCTTAAATATAAAATATCATTAAGCTATATTTTCATAGCCTAACTCATACTGCTGCTGCTGCTGCTAAGTCGCTTCAGTTGTGTCCGACTCTTTGCGACCCCATAGACGGCAGCCCACCAGGCTCCCCTGTCCCTGGGATTCTCCA
>NW_011485539.1:4955-5437 GCF_000754665.1 Bison bison bison | reverse complement strand
CCACACAGTCAACAAGAGTCTGAAATGTAGTATTTGGGTGCAATCTCAAAGATGACAGAATGATCTCTGTTTGTTTCCAAGGCAAACCATTCAAAATTACAGTAATCCAAGTCTAACCCTAAACAGTAATGCCAAAGAAGCTGAAACTGACTGGTTCTATGAAGATCTTCAAGAAGTAACAACAAAAAGAAAGATGTCCTTTTCATCATAGGGGACTGGAATGCAGAAGTAGGAAGTCAGGAGACATTCAAATCAGGAGTTAACAGGCAACTTTGGCCTTGGAGTACAAAATGAAGCAGGGCAAAGATTAACAGAGTTTTGTTGAGAGAAAGCACTGGTCATAGCAAACACCCTCTTCCAACAACACAACAGAAAACTCTACACATGGACATCACCAGATGGCCAACACCGAAACCAGATTGATTATATTCTTTGCAGCTGAAGATGGAGAAGCTCCATACAGTCAGCAAAACAGATTGGAG
>NW_011485539.1:4653-4855 GCF_000754665.1 Bison bison bison | reverse complement strand
GTCATGGTGGAAAGTTCTGGCAAAACATGGTCCACTAAAGGAAATGGCAAGCCACTCCAGTATACTAGCTGTATACAATCAGGAAATGCCAAGAGTAAACATCGATATTTTAGGAATCAGTGAACTAAAATGGATGGGAATGGGTGAATTTAATTCCGATCTACTACTGTGGGCAAGAATTCCTTAGAAAAAATGGAGTAGC
>NW_011485539.1:0-1401 GCF_000754665.1 Bison bison bison | reverse complement strand
TTCCTGGCATGCTGCAATTCATGGGGTTGCAGAGTCAGACACGACTGAGCGACTGAACTGAACTGAGCAAGGAGCATGAGCAATAGCATTTGAAGAATTTTTGACAAGGAAATTCTAATTGTTCTGCTTTGTATTTGTGACAGAGGATTTGAATTTTTAATAGTGTATCCTTCCTATATGTAAACTAGTAACAGTGATTTCATAAATAGCCAGTAAGTTTGCAATGGACCTGATTTTAGTGTTTTAGCAACAGTGGAAGTGAATGCTGAAAATAGTACTTGTCTGATCTCAGATGTCTTAAGCTCCAAATTCTAAATAACCACTTGGTATCACTAGTAGAATGCTCTGATAATCTTGAAATTTTCTCCTTAAACAGGTTTTTTCTTTGTCTAAAACACACAACCTGCAGTGTCAATTTCACATTCTCTAGCCTCCCCATGTGCTTACCAAAGTCTTGCATTTTCCTTCCATAGCAAGTTCTGGAAGAAATTAGGCTTACATAACTCTCCTCCCCTGTTGATGACTTCTAATGGCATTTTACACATTGCAGATGATCAACTGCTTACTGTTACCATGTTCACTAGTAGTGTTAAATGATGTCATTATTACTGTTTAATATAATCACTTCAAACTTTGGTTAACCAAATGAGTTAACCAAGGGACTTAAAGACCCTTTATGGATATTTTAGTCTGAGAGTTCTCTTAAAGTGATACTTCTGCATGTAATTTTAAAATCAGGCAATATGTATTACTATATTACTATATTTGGGAAAGGAAACTGAAATTCCCATGTGAAACCTGGTTTTATAAAACCACAAGCTATGTAGCATTTCAGTATATACTGGTCAAAATACTGCATTTCAGTATACACTGGTCAATATACTGCATTATCAAATTAATGGAAATATAAGGGTGTGCTGAAGCTTAAAAAAAACTACACACACACACACAGGGTGTGCCAAAGCTTAAAAAAAAATACACAGACACATACAGAGTGTGCTGAAGCTTAAAAAAAATAAAAACACACATTCTAAAGCTTAAAAAAAAATAAACACACATGCTGAAGCTTAAAATACACACACACACGTTGAAGCTTAAACACACATTGAAGCTTAAACACACACACACCAGAGACCCTACTTGAAGTTATGAATTGTTTAAACATAAATGACTATGTGACTTTGTTGGATCAATGATTATTCTACACTAAATATTATAACTAAGGCAGTCTAACCCTGAGACAAGTTACATAGATTGTTTCATATACCAAAAAAAAAAAAAAACTTCATATCTTCTTTTGAAGGCAAAGACACATTCACTGAGGTATCTTTGTAGTTATAATCATTTGGTCCCTTAATACTCCATATGCTGGGTTGCATTTAAGCTTTGTTGTGATTATTA
>NW_011485538.1:21337-21897 GCF_000754665.1 Bison bison bison | reverse complement strand
TAAGAAAAACTTTTTGTAAGAGGAAGTTAGTGTTCAGTAATTAATGTTTTAAAATCTTACTTTATTTGGAAATGACCTAGCTATTTAATAAACTTGTATTATTTCATTTAGTACAATTTTACGAATTTAAGTTACCCCAATCCTAAGAGATTATTTTAGATAGACATTTTGAAAATATAATTATTTTTATTAGTTTATCTAAAAGTTTTCATCTCATTTGTATATTTTTATATATATATAAAGAGTTACTTTTTTGTTGACAAACTTAGTTTACCTCAAATCTAGGCTCAATAAAAGTATTATATAATGATGATTTAAGACATGTCTTAGATTAGTAAACAATTATATTTATATTTAAATAAACATTATATTTAATATTGAATATTTTTCAGTTCACATGAACTTGAATTTAAGTAGAGTTCATTAATTTCATATTATCCAAAAGCAAAGACATACGTTGAAACATAGATAATTTTAGATAGATAGATATAGTTTTCTACTTGAAATTTAAAATATCTTTTTGATATATATATATATATATATACTTTTTTTTTTTTTTT
>NW_011485538.1:3951-18317 GCF_000754665.1 Bison bison bison | reverse complement strand
AAAGCTTCTCTATCTTTGGCTGCAAAGGATATAATCAATCTGATTTCGGTGTTGACCATCTGGTGATATCCATGTGTAGAGTCTTCTCTTGTGTTGTTGGAAAAGGGTGTTTGCTATGACCAGTGTGTTCTCTTGGCAGAACTCTGTTAGCCTTTGCCCTGCTTCATTCTGTACTCCAAGGCCGAATTTGCCTGTTACTCCAGGTGTTTCTTGACTTCCTACTTTTGCATTCTGGAAGGGTTCAGATAGAGAGAAAAGATAAATGTTTCAATTTGTGTATAAAATATAGTTTTCCCAAATTGCTGTCATAATTAGTTTCAGGGGAAGGTTTTTTTTTTTTTCCTTACACCTGGAAAGCACATATTCTAACCAGCAATTTTTCAGACACAAACCATAAAAGTTATAAGCATATTCATCAGTCCTTCTGTTAAGCTTTGTGAAGTCATCAGGTTTTCCATTAGAATCCTTACCCAGTTCAGAAAGTGATATTTATCTGAAAGTCATTTCTGTACATCTTCTTGAAGAGCAAGTATTTTTGTGAAACTTGATTAGTGCGCTCACAATATTTTGACATAGTAATTAGAATAATGCCTGATAACATTTTCCCCAAACATATCAGAATTTTAGGAGTGCCGTATGGTTTCTACGATATCTGTATTAGTAACATTTACCATACAATATAACCCAAGACTTACTACTCACTTGAGAATACTTCCCATGTCATTCTGTATAGAAAATGAGCCTAATTAGTGTAATATCTCTCTTTGGGGTGTTTGAGGGGCCCTCTGAAGCATCCCAAAGTCAGCTAGAAATCAAGTTCTTCATTACAATGACTTAGGAAGTTTTGTCAACAGATATCAAAAAGGTTTAGAACACTCAGCCAGATAGGATTATAGGTCATTGTGAAACAATAGCTTTTCATATAGCTAAAGTAACAATAAAAGATTTCAGAACAGATCACTTAAGAGATAAAGAAATTTAAATCTGTTATCAAAGGCAGTTCACCATCTGAAGAAAAGGTGTCATCTTAACAGACAGAAAAGCTAAATTCAAGTTTTGCAACAGACAGAAAAGCAAAATTCAAAACTAAATAAGTTTTACTTTATTTAAAAGGCAAACTTAATTAAATTTATTTTACACTTATTTTAAACCATGTGCAAAACTCACTTCTCATGGTTCACTTTTCACAAACCTGATTACTTTCTGTACCCATTACTTTGTTCTTCCATCCTAAAAAGCCATCTGTAAGTCAGGCTTACTTCCTTTTCCCTTCACAAAATTCAATTCCATTCCTTATACCTTCTTTACTGAAAACACACTTCGTACTTTCCTTAAGCAACCAAGAATTGACTTTTTTTTTTTTTGCAGGTTGGTCCATTTTTAATACTGAGTCAAAAGAAGCTGTATTTGGCCTCCCCCGTCCCTTTTTATTGAGGTTAACATATTTCAGAATTTTAAGTAAACCATTGCTGTAACTGGGTAAACTTGCCCCAGGTCCATCCTTCAGAAACTGCTGTCATTATTGGCAATGCCATCCAGTCTTCAAGGGGGATATCAGCCTGGATCTGCTCTGTAATTATTGCAGAGCTCCAATTTGCTTTATCCGTGTCAATAGTTCCCCTCACTCATGAATATTTACTAGATCAGTGCATCCACCTATGCACTCTTTACCGATGAAGACCCAAGGTACCATTCTGGCTCCTGTGAGCTGTTGCAAGTAATCTTGTATCTCAGTGGTGTCGCCGTTGGCTGTGATATCGACAAATTCCAAAAGCCCTTGTTTGAAGGGCAGTTGACTGAGGAGCTCCTGAGTCCATCTGCAGTAGGGGCAGGTTGCCTTGATGAACACGACCAACTTCTCAGACTGGATCTTGCTGTTCACGAATGCTTGAGACATGCTGCCTCCCCCGGGAGGACACCTTGACTGCCAAGAACTGACATTTGTATTAGCATTTTATAGATTGGTGAGCATAAATACCAGTGATAATTTCTAAAATCTTTGCTTTCTTAGAACATTTTAGGATGACACCAAACAAAATGAGGGCAAAATGAGGACTGTAGCCCGGGAGGCAGCATCTCAGATAGCTCTGAGAGACTGCTTCAAAGTGGCAGTGGGGAAGGTCAATATATAAGGTTTTGGTGAATGGGAAGTTCAATACCATGAAGCACTTATTTTACAAAAGGTTTTTTGTTAGTCATGAGGATATGATGTCACTATAAAGGGATTTAGGGCTACTCTAGATAGGAGGAGATGCAATGATTGAGACCATAAAATCTGTTCCTAAAAACATTAAAAAAAAAAAAAATCCAGCTGTCTAAAGACCCATCTCACCAGATGCCCTGGAGCGTGGAGTTCCTCACTCCACAGCTGTTGAAGGGCAACAGCTATAGGATCATGGGGTTCACTCTCTGTAGAGGCAGACGGCAAACGCCTTTGTTGTTCAGTCACTGGCAGTGCTCTTGGTCAATGCCACTTTGTAGTTGACGGGCGTTTGCAATGACCAATGTGTTCTCTTAACAAAATCGTTAGCTTTCCCCTGCTTCATTCTGTACTCCAAAGCCAAATTTGCCTGTTACTCCAGGTATCTCTTGACTTCCTACTTTTGCATTCCAGTCCCCTATAATGAAAAGGACATCTTTTTTTGGGTGTTAGTTCTATGAAATCTGTAGGTCTTCATAGAACTGTTCAACTTCAGCTTCTTTGGGATTAGTGGCTGGGGCATAGACTTGGATTACTGTGATATTGCATAGTTTGCCTTGGAAATGAACAGAGATCATTCTCTGTAGTTTTTGAGATTGCATCCAAGTACTGCATTTTGGACTCTTTTGTTGACTGTGATAGCTACTCCATTTCTTCTAAGGGATTCTTGCCCACAGTAGTAAATATAATAGTCATCTGAATTAAATTCACCCACTCTGGTCCATTTTAGGTCATTGATTCCTAGAAAGTTGATGTTCACTCTTGCCATCTCCTGTTTGACCACTTCCAATTTACCTTGATTCATGGACCTAACATTCCAGGTTCCCACACAATACGTTCTTTACAACTTCGGACTTTACTTCCACCACCAGAGACATCCAAACTGGGCGTTGATTTTTCTTTGGCTCAGCCTCTTCACACCTTTTGAAGCTATTTCTCTGCTTTCCTCCAGTAGCACACTGGGCATCTACCAAGCTGGGGAGTTCATCTTTCAGTGTTGTATCTTTTTGCCTTTTCATAGTGTTGATGCTAGCAAAGTAGTGCTCAAAATTCTCCAAGCTAGGCTTCAACAGTACATGAACCAAGAACTTCCAGACATTCAAGCTGGATTTAGAAAAGGCAGAGGAACCAGAGATCAAATTTCCGACATCCAAAACACAAAAGAATGTCAGAAAAACATCTACTTCTGCGTCACTGACTACACTAAAGCCTTTTACTGTGTGGATCACAACAAATTTTGGAAAATTCTTAAAGAGATGGGAATACCAGACCACCTTATCTGCTTCCCGAGAAACCTGTATGCAGGTCAAGAAGCAACAGAACCAAACATGGAACAATGGACTGGTTCCAAATTGGGAATGGAGTACAAAGAAGTATGTCAAGGCTATATATTGTCACTCTGCTTATTTAACTTAGCTTCAGAGTACATCATGCAAAATGCCAGGCTGGATGAAGCACCAGCTGGAATCAAGATTGCTGGGAGAAATATCAATAACCTCCGATATGCAGATGACAGCACCCTTATGGCAGAAAGTGAAGAGGAACTGAAGTGAAAGAGGAGAGTGAAAAAGCTGGCTTAAAATTCAACATTCAAAAAACTAAGATCATGGCATCCAGTCCCATCACTTCATGGCAAATAGATGGGCAAACAATGGAAACAGTGAGAGACTTTATTTTCTTAGGCTCCAAAATCACGGCAGCCATGAAATTAAAACACACTTGCTCCTTGGAAGAAAAAGTATGACCAACCTAGACAGCATATTAAAAAGCAGAGACATTACTTTGCCCACAAAGGTCCACCTAGTCAAAGCTATGGTTTTTCCAGTAGTCATGTATGGATGTGAGAGTTGGGCCATAAAGAAAGCTAAGTGTTGAAGAATTGATGCTTTTGAGTGATGGTGTTGGAGAAGACTCTCTAGAGTCCCTAGGAAGGCAAGGAGATCAAACCAGTCAATCGTAAAGCAGATCAACCTGGAATATTCATTGGAAGGACTGAAGCTGAAGCTTCAGTATTTTGGCCACCTGATGCAAAGAAGTGACTCATTAGGAAAGACCCTGATGCTGGAAACAGTTGAAGGCAGGAGGAGAAAGGGGCAGAGGATGAGATGGTTGGATGGCGTCACTGACTCAATGGACATGAGTTTGAGCAAGCTCCGGGAGATGTGAAGGACAGGGGAACCTGGTGTGCTGCAGTCCATGGGGTCACAAAGACTTGGACACAACTTGAGCAACTGAACAACAACTCAAGAAGAGGAAGCAGAAAAGAGAGAGAAGGACACTCTCCCCCTCCCCACTTCTCCTTTTATTATAAAACTGTAGCCCACTGTTTACTCTGGACAGCACCCTCTCCCCCTCTGCTTGTAAGCCTCACAAGTGTCCTATCTTTTTTTGTTTGTTTGTTTTCAATCAGCACAGGCTGCCATAGAAATATGATATAGATGTCTAGAGACACAGAAAAGATCTTGTTGCTAGCGCAGGAGACAGGGTAGATGGTATGTAAGGAGGAAGAAACTTTACTGTCTGAGTGCTGCTCATTCAGCAGAAAATTGACATTCTTCTTAACTTGGGGATTTTTCTCCTATGTTTTAATTCTAACCCTGTTAAAACTCAAGTCTGTAAATTTAGGTATTCTACCTGCTATTTATGTATTTTTAAAAAATAAATACTTATTTATTACTTATTTGGCTGCAATGACTCTTAGTTGTGGCAAGTGGGATTTAGTTTCCTGTCCAGGAATGGAACCTGGCCCACTGCATTGGAAGCATGGAGTCTTAGTTACTGGACCACCAGGGAAGTCCTCAAATATCTCTAAGCTGGTAAGTTTTGCATTGCAATGCCTGTTTTGTGACTAAGTTTTAAAATGAAACTATGAGATCTCTATTGGGATATATGTATTGCTCAGGTTAATTTGTAGGTGAGCTCTATTTAACTGTCTTTTTAAAAAGTGCTTACAAATTAAACATTTCTAAATGTAACAGAAACTAAGCTAAACGGATTTTGGATTCATATGACCCAAGAAACATTTAGTATTAAATTAACATGTGGCATTAAAGTTTGTTGTTTGCTTGTAATTTAATAGAGACATGTCATTTAGACACATCACTATTAAGCACAACGTTTTTATGGTACCCAGGTTTACTCAAAGTCAGTAAGTATATTTGTTGTAAAGTTTGTCAGCAAGAAAATTAACTCATGGCTTTCCTGGAGGCTCAGCAGTAAAGAATCCCCTTACCAATGCAGGAGACGTGGATTCGATCCCTGATCTGGGAAGATCCCACATGCTGTGGAGCAACTAATCCCATGCGACCCAACTACCGAGCCTGTGCTCTAAAGCCTGGAAGCCACGGCTACTGAAGCCCACATGACCCAGAGCCCGTGCTCTGCAAAAGAGAAGCCAGCGCAGTGAGAAGCCAATGCACTTCAGCAAACAATAACATGCCTGCAAATAGAGAAAGTCCGAGCAGCAACGCAGACCCAGCACAGCCAAAATTAAATAAATAAATATTTTTGAAATGTGTTTTTCACTTGGGGTATACTTTGTACAACTTTTAGTGATCAAGACACTCACTTTCCTGGACAAATTTTACAAGCCTATGTTATCAATTAACCAGACTCATTTTACAAGCAAATTAATCTTAACTTGGCTACGTTTGGGACAAATGAGGGTGATTTAAGAAGAAAGGAATTATGTTTTAATAGATATTAAATTTTAGTTTGGCTGAGAGCAGTATCTACTGTCTAAAACTCACTTTTTAAATAGCGCTTTTGTCATATTATTGTAAAGTTTAATTGAGTTGTTAGGAAGATATTCTAGGCTTGGGTCTGAAGCTCAGCAGTGTAAGCTATCTTTGGATGCAGATCAGATGCCCATAATCTATAACCAAGGGATTATATGTTCTAGAAAAAAAAAAAAATCACATCATTTGAAGGACTGTGTCCACCCTGGATAAATGCCTCTTATGAGGTATTCTCAACATCCTGCACAAGGATACTGAAGGGAATCAACTTCCAGGATTTACCCTCCTCCCCTGACCCTTTACTTCCAACTTGCAGCCAAACCAGTCCTGAAAGCTCCCTGTCAATGCCGCTGGACACTCACTCTGTACTATTCCTTTGGGACAGTTTCTCAGCCATTCACACCTGGCTGAGAGACTACTCGGAAGGGATAACATCTAAAGCTGTAAGCACAAGTCCTGATTAAACTTCACAGTGAAGTGCGACACAGGAACGTAACTTCTGGATAGCTAACTACTGCTCGAGGGATGGGAATGGCAAGGACTGTCTCGGCCGGGGTTCCAGCCAAGGCCACTAGCCCAGAGTCAAGGGCACCCAAGGGTGAGGAGACTGCCCACTATATTCAGGAGCTCCTTCTCTGTACCCCGAGTTGCCCAAGGGCCAAATCTCAGCCCAGACAGCACCTGCAGCGTGTAAGTTACGGACCAATTGCCCCACGGCTCCGCCTCTGTGAGAAGCGCCTTTCTCCATGTCCATCTTTCTCTGCCTTTCTCCTTGTCCATCTCCTTGTCCATAGTCAGCAGAAGATAAATTGATACATTTTGCTGAGAACCCTGAACTTTCCAGGATGGAGTTTTCCCAGTTAATGAGGTCTTTTGATCTCATCCATAGGGAGATTTGCAGACTTTACTCTCCCACAGGCAGCTAGGGTCCCTGCTGACCCAGTGGCAGCCCAAGCCCAACAGGGCCACGCGCGGGGTGGGGGGCACTGCCGCTGTCCCTGAGGCAGGTCCGTGGCTACATGACTGTTTAACAGAGGTTATGAAAACACTTACAGTAAAACCTGTCCGTTATGAAAAAGTGCAGGTAGTACAACAGGGGTGAGATGAAAATCGGAAAGCATTTCAAGAGAGGTTGGTAGAAGCTTTTAAAAAATATAGCAGGGGCTTTTCTGGTGGCTCACTGGGAAAGAATCCACGTGCCAATGCAGGACACATGGGCTCTATCTCTGATCCAGAGAGATCCCATGTTTGATGGAGCAATTAAGCCCGGAAGCTGAAACTACTGAAGCCCAGGCCCTAGAGCCTGCGCTCTGAAACAAGAGAGCCACTGCAGTGAGAAGCCCATGCTGAGAAAAGCCCACACAGCAACAAAGACAGAGCATAGATGGAAAAAAAAAAAAAAAAATATATATATATATATATACACACACATACATATATATATAGGAGTGTGGATCCCTTCTCCCTCGAGAGACAGGCCCTTTTGGGGGCAACTAAGCCCACCCTGCCACAGGCATCAGGAGTGAGATTCAAAAAAGCAACTGCTAGTCCTCAGACCCCTCTGAGCAATTTGCTCCAAGTGGCTTATTCAGTTTTTTATAATAGGGAAATGGTTGAAAAGGCTGAACACTCCCAGAGAAATACACAAAGGGCTGAAATGATGATTGTAGCTTTGTCCACTCAGAGACCACCAAAGGGGAAGTCAGCCTTTGCAGGCCAAGCTGGCCATGATGGACCACAAAGCCCACAGGTACCCAGACCAACCCAGGGTGCCCTGTGTGGACAGAAGGGCACTGGAGGAGAGACTGTGGCAGACTCGCCCTTTTATAGACGGCCAGGGTACTGGAGGAGGGAATGCCCCAGACACCTGAATTCCATGAGGCCCCTCAGCCTTGAATGGTTTCCCAACACTGAGGGGCCCTGAGGTCACAAGTGGCTCTGCCAACAGCACCGTGCATATAACTAGTGCTGAAGCTCGGGGGGTCACTGAAGCGGGGGTCGAGATGGAATTCCTCGGACACCAGTGCAGTCCTTTCCATCTTAACCCGAAGGGCTGGAAATTTTAATAACCATAAAAAATACATAATGGGAACTTCAGCACCGACACAGAGCCCGCTTTCTAGGAACCCCCTTTGTGCTCCAACAATGGCCAGTGGTTTCTACATCAGTTTCTGTGCCTGTCACCTCTCTCTCTCTCTTTTTTTTAACATAAATTTATTTATTTTAATTGGAGGTTAATTACTTTACAATACTGTATTGGTTCTGCCATACATCAACATGAATCCGCCACACGAGTGTCACATCTCTTTTAACTCAAGGGACTTACTAGTTAAATTAGGCTCCACTCTGATTTTTGAGGGACAAAGAAGCCACCCTTATGACCAAATGATACTAACAAAATGAAAAAACAGATTAACTCTATAACTGAGATAAAAGACTTAATAGACGCTGCAGTATGAAACACTGAGGTCCTGGGCCTAGCTACAAATAAACAGACTGAGGCCTTACGTGATGCTCTTCCAGATTTGGAACCTGTTTTGAGCTATGTAGCCCAGCTGGTAAAGAATCCGCCTGCAATGCTGTTACTGAAAGATATGTGTTGGGGGTCCGGGCATGTTTTGTACCCCTCCCTCATCAGACAAACTCCTCAGGTTCTTGTGTGGGGCCTCACCCCAGGAATGTGCACAGAGCCACAGATGATTCTGATCTGGATCCTCCATTGAGCACTAGGGGTCTTAGCCTCCACTTCTGAGACTAAGATCAGGCCCTGGGGGAGGGAAGGGCGTTCTGCTCTGAGTGGGGCTGGACCAGGGCCTGCTGTGTGACCTGAAGGGCATCGTGGGGTGAGCAGTGGTACCCCCTGCTGCTGTGTGCATGATGCCTCACCGGGAGGGGAGTGTGATCCACGGGAAAGTGTGGGAAAGTCCCATGTTGGACTCTGTATGGGAGTTGACCGTCCTGAGTCCCTCCTGAGACAGTGGGCACGGAGGACTGTCTGTTCCTCATGGTGACGGCTTCCCTGCGTGTGTGGTTGGGGCTCAGGAAGGGGGTGTGTTGTCCCTAAGCATTAAACAGCATGTTTTCCACTTTCATGATAGAACTGTGAAGACTCATGGACGAAGAAGCCCAGAAGAGGAAAGAACAGGAGTCAGGCATGGCTCTTTCTTTGGTAAGGTCATATTCTGAGTGGATTCTCAGTCTGTCCTTCTTGAGTTGCCCTTCTCTGGATTCGCTAATCATGTCTGATTCTGCAGTATCCTGTCTGACTCTTGTACACGCACACTCACCTGGGGCCTTCCCTCAGGGCCTGGTGTCTCCACTTAGATCCCATCTCCCCATGACCTGGTGACCTGGCCATTGTGAGGAGGCTCCCCTGGGCACCGTCCTGGGCAGGGCTTCTCACCCATGTGTTGGAGACGGGGTCTCGGTGCTGTTGGGCAGCAGGGGTTGCTTAAGACCCATGTGGATGCTCTGTTTGCTCTCTGTCAATCGGGGTAAAGAAGCTGTAGGTGGACCTCAGGTATTAACATGTACAGTACACGGTAAATTCTGCAAAAGAGGCCAATGAGGGGAAATCAGTTCTGACTTTTTATAGTACATTTAAAACTAAATGAGTACCTCCTTGAAAGCTTAAGTGTTTGGGAATGGAATGGGACATTCAGAAAGAGATGTCAGGGCTAGGGAGTGTTTTGTTAGACCATCTAATTTAAACTGTAAAATCAGGTTTACTAATTTTTTTTTTTTTTTCTTTTTTGACCACATGATGCAGCTTACAGGGTCTTGGTTCACTGAGTAGGGATCTTAACCACTGGACCATGAGGGAATTTTCCAACTTTACTAATTTTGATTCAGTATTTTCTTAATGGAATAAAATAATACATTTAAAATTTTGTTAATAAGTGCATACCTAAAATTAATTATAAAAATCACATTATGATTTTTAAAATGTATTTATTTCCTGTACTCTGACTTAATTGCTTCAGTGTCTTCCCTAGTTCTGGCAAGTGGTGGCCATTCTCTAGGTGCGATGCTCACTCATCTCATTGCAGTGGCTTCTCTTGTCTTGCAGCCCAGGCTCTAGAGTGTGCTGGCTTCAGTAGATTCACCTCCTGGGCTCTACAGCTCTGGCTCAGAAATTGAGACTCATGGGCTTAGTTGCCCCTCAGCATGTGGGATCTCTGACCAGGCAACAACCCACATCTCTTGCATTGCCCAGTGGATTCCTTACCACTTACCCATAGGGAAGCCCACATATTTTTAAATACAGGTATTTTATAAAGATTGGAAGAAATCTGTATGTTATTTTCTACTTGTATTATTTTTTATTTTTTTTTGAACTAGAATAAGATAATGTTGAGGAGTTCGCTGGTAGTACAGTGGCTAAGAATGTGCCTGCCAATGTAGGGTGCACGGGTTCCACCCCAGGTTCCGGAAGAAGCCTCAGAGCAACTAAGCCCATGGGCCACAACGACTGAGCCTGTGTCCTAGAGCCCGGGAGCCATTACTACGGAAGCCCACACTCTCTAGAGCCTGTGCTCCAAAACAAGAGAAGCCACTGCAAGGAGAAGCCCGGGCACTGCAGCTGCAACTAGAGAAAATCGACTCACAGCAAAGACCCAACATAAGCAAAATAAATAAGCTTTGAAAAAGAAATAGAATGTTGACAAAGTTAGTGAATGAAGAAGTAAAATAAAGAAGAGAATGGGAACCCACTCCGGTATTCTTGCCTGGAGAATTCCATGGCTAGAGGAGCTGGCAGGCTACCCTCAGCGGGGTTGCAAAGAGTCTGGCATGAGTAAGCAGGTAAACAACAACTTCTGCACACAGGAGATTGAGCTCTGAAAAACAAATCTAAGTGTCTAACTTTCCTCTTGCAGATTCTTCAGTGACTTCCAGTAGCTTTTGGAATAAAGTCCTAAATCCATAGATCTTGCATAAATTAGCCTCTGCCTGGCATCACCACATATACATTCCCTGTGTCCCAGTCACACTGGCTGACTTTCTGTTCAGTAAATATCTTCCTGCCTCAGAGCCAGCACTCAGGCTGTTCTCTCTGCTTGCAACACTCTTCTGTTTCCCACCTTGCCAATCCTAAGTGTTTCTTCCTCACAGAGACCTTGTCTGATTTCTCAGTGTAGGTTAGACTTTCTGTTTAATCTTGTCCTAGCACCAGGCCTGTGTCAGAGCACTTATTTCAGTAGTTACATTAAAATTGTGGATGAAATTGGCTGGCTGGCTGCTAGACTGTAAGCTCCATCATGTTCATTGCTGTATTTCAAGTTTGAGGCACAAAGCTGACGCTGAATGAAATTTGATAGAATGAAAGAAAAAAAATAAAGACAACTCTTCTTGTTTCAATCAATTGTGTGTTTACACATGCATGCATGAATGCATGGATATGTAACTCCATGGTTTTATTACAAAAACATCATCTCATAAATAATGGTGTATGCTTTGTAGCAGTTTCAGTTGTATCTTAAGTGTATTTCATGGCGTTAAGTTCTTTCTACATCATCACACGAATGATGTAAATTGTAGTAAGATTACTGACATTGTGAGGGTTGCCATGGAGAGGGTGTGACCCTGTATCATGACCATTTATGCTGTTCTATTGTATTTCGGCTTCCTTGAGCTTGTTTCAGGTGTCTCAGGGAACTCTCTGCGGATGCTCTTTCCTTCTCAGGTAGTTAACTGGTTGATTCTTTAGGTTCAGTTGTCTCTCCCTACCACCTGAGCTCAGGTGCTGTAGCCTCATTTCTTAACTGTTTGATCTGAGCGATTTCTTAGAGTGACAGAGTTTTCTCCCCAGTAAGGTGGACACAGATCTTTCTCTAACGTGCTGTTATGTTGATGACAAGTTCATCCGTGTGAAGCCTTTAGAGTAATGCTTAGTGTGTAGGACGTGCTGAAACACCTGTCGTCAGTGTGATGATGTCGTCATCATCACAATGTGTGTTCTTTTAAAGTCACTGTGGACTTTGTCATCTCTGAAGACACCAGTCTTGCTGTAACTCGTCTAGATAGTGACACTATGTCACTCACTGTGTTGAATGTAACACTTCTGCATAGACAACCCAGTGCTGGTTTTAATTTGTGTATTTTTCATGTATTTTCCACATACATGACAAATTCTTGTTGATTGCAGGATATCATAATCTTAGGAAAAAAGAGGAAATTTTAAATTAGATTAGAGACCAACAGATTGCTTCAAGCAGCTTTTAAGGATTTATCAGAATATTACTTCAACTGAATTGAGCTTTACCCATCTCACCTCTTCTCATTTTGTGTGAAACTAAGAATCCTCCTCAGGGCCCATTGGTGGAACGTGTTTTCATTTCAGGCACAGTTGAGCTTCAAGGATGTGTTCCTAGATTTCACTCCTGAGGAGTGGGAATGCGTGGACCCTGCCCAGAGGACCTTGTACCAGGACGTGATGGTGGAGACCCTCAGGAACCAGCTGTCTGTGGGTGAGGATCACTTCCCTCTGAAGTGGGGATCTGCCCTGGGGTACCTCTGCATGTTCCCTCTGTACCTTTTGAGATCCCCTGTTTTTCTTGACTAAGCTCAAAAGCTTGTTGACTCACACATGTAAAGCTTCCTGATTGGCATCAGGAGTTTAAACTTGTCTTTCCTTCAGGTGACCTGCCCACTGTGTGATACACAGGGAGTTTCTCCACAGCTCGAGTGTTTATAAACTGATTTCAAACTTTGAAATATCCAGTTGCCTGTTTTCTAGCCCTGTGTTCTTGGTTCAGTAGTTCTTAGATAGGAACTAGATACCTGCTGCATGTTGTACTGTATATTATACTGTTCCCTGTTCATTCAGAAGAAGGCAGATCGTAAATTCATTTGAGAAGTATTTTTCTGTCGGTTTGTAATGTCCTCACTCCTTGGCTGACAAAAGAGCTGGATTCTACACCTGCCAATGCAGGAGACACGGGTTGGATCCTTGGTCTTGGAAGATCCCACACGTCACAGAGCAGCTACGCCTCTGTGCCTCAACTACGAGCCAGCACTCTAGAGCCTGGAAGCTGCAACTACTGAAGCCCGTGCACCCAGGAGAAGCCGCAGCAAGGGAGGAGCATGAGCACTGCAACTGGAGCGTAGCCCCTACTTGCTGAACTTGGGGAAAAGGCCAAGCAGCAACGAACACTCACCCGAGCCAAAAGAAATGAATACACCAATGTGTTAAAAATAACAGATGCATTTATTAAAAAAGAGAGAGAGGGAGAGAGGTTGGATTCTGGAAGAAGCCACAGTATATAGCATTACTTCTGAGTAGGAATTTCTCTTTCTGATCTGAATGTTATCTCCATTCTTGTGGCACAAGGAAGAAGACCCCTGGATTGTGGAGAATGAAGTGCTAATAGCAAAAATCCAGATGAGTGGGAAAGTATCTACAGTGTGATCACAGGTCAACTGTCACAAGGACAGAGAGGAAGCCACACCGTTCATGGGGTTTGGGTGGGAGAGTTCTGTGAGAAAACAGATGTTTAATGTTTGTGAACTCTTACAGGAGATTTTTCTTCTCCATAACTTAGGGCTCTGTTCTTCGACATGTGAAATGTACAGCACCCTCGAGTGGTGCTGTAGCACCCATGGAGATGAAGGCAAGATCTTTTTTTTAGGCTTGTACTGGGTCTTTTTTGCTGTGTGGACTTTTGTCTATTTGAGATGAGAAAGGGCTATTCTCTAGTTGCGGGGAGCACGGTTTCTCATTGTGGTGGCTTCTTTTGTTGTGAAGCCCGGGCCCTAGGCACACGGGTTTGAGTAGTTCTACCATACAAGCTCAGTATCTGTGGCTCATCAACTTCTTCTCCGTTGCCGGGAGCCGGCATATTGCATATTGAGTGCAGCACTTTCCACAGCATCATCTTTCAGGATCTGGAATAGCTCAACTGGAATTCTATCACTGCCGGTAGCCAGCGTGAGGAGCTCCGCCCATGACAAAGGTCATGAGGAAGGAGGCTCGGCATACGCAAAGGCGGGATCGAGCTTCAGGAGTCCCCCTGGAAATTCTCGAGCAAATACCCCCAAAACCAGAGTCTGCCTACTTTCTGCTTTGAGCTTTCACCTACACGTCTGACTTTACGGGGGGCTGTCCCCCACTACCTCTCTGAAAAAAGAGTTAGCTTACAGCTCCAGTTAATAATTCCTGGGTGTGACAGTGTTTCAACCTACAAACTCCTTTGGAAATCCTCTAGCCTGCCTGAATAGGTTTTTCTGGCCACGTGTGATTGTTCAGAGCCTCCCAACTGTGAGAGGCAGGAGATGTTCTAAACTGTTTAAACACAGATTCTTTTGAGTAGTTAAAAGATTGATTAGAAATTGTATTGGTGAAGGGATTTTCACTTGTTGGGCCAATGTTTGCTGCTAAGTTTCCATATCCCTTACCTGCTGTGTCCCTGGCAGTGTATTGATTAATATAA
>NW_011485538.1:0-367 GCF_000754665.1 Bison bison bison | reverse complement strand
GTAAAGTAATGCTCAAAATTCTCCAAGCCAGGCTTCAGCAATATGTGAACCGTGAACTTCCTGATGTTCAAGCTGGTTCTAGAAAAAGCAGAGGAACCAGAGATCAAATTGCCACCATCCGCTGGATCATGGAAAAAGCAAGAGAGTTCCAGAAAGACATCTATTTCTGCTTTATTGACTATGCCAAAGCCTTTGACTGTGTGGATCACAAGAAACTGTGGAAAATTCTTCAAGAGATGGGAATACCAGACCACCTGACCTGCCTCTTGACAAATCTTTATGCAGGTCAGGAAGCAACAGTTAGAACTGGACATGGAACAACAGACTGGTTCCAAATAGGAAAAGGAGTCTGTCAAGGCTGTATATT
>NW_011485537.1:10121-10864 GCF_000754665.1 Bison bison bison | reverse complement strand
CATCTGATTTTTTTTTCTTTAAACAGAAGTACTTTGTTATCCCTGTTTAGCCAGGGCAGATTATGCATGTAATAAGTGTAAAATTTAGGGGTATCACTGTAACCCATAATGTCATACTTTACATCTATTTCCTTTTTTGTTTTTGTTGGTTTTGGTGTTAAGTTAGAGCTCTAGTGAGATTAGAGTCTTGACTGCCTTTTGCAGGAAATTTTTTTATGGTTGGCTAAAAAGTTTCTTTGGTTTTTAAGTAAAAATAAAAGACGTAGTTTTAATTTTCACTAAGAACTTTTCAATTTTTCACAATTTTGGGTTGAATTTTTATTTGCTATTTGCCAAAGAATGCTCTAGTACTCTTGCCTGGAGAATCCTAGGGACGGAGGGGCCTGGTAGGCTGCCGTCTATGGGGTCACACAGAGTTGGACACGACTGAGTGACTTAGCAGTAGCAGCAAAGAATGCTCAATCTACTGCACAATGCACTCATCTCACACACTAGTAAAGCAATGCTCAAAACTCTCCAAGCCAGGCTTTAGCAATACGTGAATCATGAACTTCCAGATGTTCAAGCTGGTTTTAGAAAAGGCAGAGGAACCAGAGATCAAATTTCCAACATCCACTGGATAATGGGAAAAGCAAGAGAGTTCAGCTTTATTGACTATGCCAAAGCCTTTGACTGTGTGGATCACAAGAAACTGTGGAAAATTCTGAAAGACATGTGAATACCAGAAAACCTGACCTGTCTCT
>NW_011485537.1:5049-6522 GCF_000754665.1 Bison bison bison | reverse complement strand
CCAATATATATTCTTGCCTCCTTTGTCAAAGATAGGGTGTTCATAGGTGCATGGGTTTATCTCTGGGCTTGCCATACTATTCCATTGATCTGTATTTCTGTTTTTTTGTGCCAGCCCTGTACTGTCTTGATTACTATAGCTTTGTAGTATAGTCTGAAGTCAGAGAGCTTAATTCTTCCAGCTCTATTGGTTTTTTTTTTCCTTCTCAAGATTACTTTGGCTCTTTGGGGTCTTTTATGTTTCCAAACAAATTGTAAAAATTTTTGTTCTAGTTCTGTGAAAAATGCTATGGGCAATTTGACAGGGATTGCACTGAATCTGTATATTGCTTTGGGTACTATAGTCGTTTTCACAATATTGATTCCTACATTCCAAGAACACAGTGTATCTGTTCATGTCATCTTTGATTTCTTTCATCAGTGTCTTACAGTTTTCTTCATTTTGGTCTTTTGTCTCCTTAGATAATTTTTTTCCCTAAGCATTTTATTCTTTTTGATACAATGATGAATGGGATTATTTCCTTAATTTCTCCTTCTGACTTTTTGTTGCTAATAACACAATTATTTTTTCCTTTGAGAAAGATCTTTATTAGTTTTTTTGGCAGGAAGACAGAACTTTCCTTCAGCATCCATTGCAAGAATGTCTGCCTCTGGTTTGCTTCTTTGTTTGTTTGTTTGTTTTTGCTGCACCTGTGAGGTATGTGGGATCTTATCTCCCTAACCAGGGATCAAAATCATGCACCGAGCAGTGGAAACACAGAGTGTTAACCACTGTACCACCAGGGAAGTCCTGCCAGTGGTTTCTTATTGGGGAAGGACTTTTCTTTGACTTTTCATGCTGCTATAAGGAAAACAGTTTAATTAGATGTATCTAGAACAGCATTTATCTAGATGTGTTCCATGGAACATTTATTTTGCAAGATTTCATGGTCACACAGATCTGGGTAAATGCACATTATGTTTTCCTTCTTGGTGCTTCATGTTGTACAGTTGGAAACAGCTTGTTGGGAATTTGGACATCTTATTAAAGGAAACTATTTATGTGACAGCTGTTCAGGATGGACAGAGACATGGGGACTTCCTTTTCATTACAGTGGCCCCTCCATGAAGTCTGCAGGTTGCAAAGGCTCTTCCAGGAAGCTCTGAGCATTTCCTCACGTAACTTGACTTGGTCTCATCAGTGCACGTGTAGTAAAGGTGCAGCCATGTGCTGGAGCAAAATATTTGGATGTGAGCAAGACCCTGATGCCCCTGCTCTCCAGAGGCGAGCAGGGTCCTGGGTGAGACCGATACGCAGGCAGATTATTTCAGCTTAGTGTGATGTGGATATACACATACCACATCTATGTGTTGTTAAACATTTGAAGTAAATATGCAGCTGTCAGTTCAGCTCAGTTGCTCAGTTGTGTCTGACTCTTTGTGACTCCATGGACTGCAGCATGCCAGGCCTCCCTGTCCATCACCAACTCCCGGA
>NW_011485537.1:4245-4949 GCF_000754665.1 Bison bison bison | reverse complement strand
GGCGCAGGAAAGGTAAGTTGTGGTGCCTTTCGGCAGCTTGATGCAACACTACAGTCCCTATTAAATTCTCAGAGTTGAGCCCAAAGCTGTGTGTACAATGTTTTTTTTCTTTTTTTTTTTTCAAACAGGATAGTTTATTGAAATTGAATAATAGTAAAATAATTACAGTGAAACCCATCTCTGCATTGCCTCAGTTTTGGCACATCTGTCTTGATTCTCAGAAAGTTTTATGTGTACACATGTGTGTTGATTCCTTAAAATTTATAATGTCATATAAGAGATATTTGGTAAGGATTACAGTGATTGCCACGAAACTTACTGAGAAGAGCATGGAGAAGCCTGCCATAGCTTTCTCATGGGCACAGGAGTCCTGGACAGACCCAGGGACCTTCTGAGCCAAAGTGTAAGTTCATTTCACAGAGGGATCTATAAAGATTTACTCTCTTGAGAAGTTTTCATTGATCTTCACATTTGTGAAATCTCCATGATGATTATAGTCCATATCTTTCAGCTCATTAAAAATACTATTCTATTGTCCTAGGTTTACATTGTTTTAATAAGTCATCCATGGTCATTCTTTTTTTAAATTTATTTTTCAATTGGAACATAATTGCTTCACAATGTTGTGTTAGTTTCTGCTGTACAACAACATGACTCAGCTGTAAGTATGTGTGTGTATATATATATATATATCCCCTCGCTCT
>NW_011485537.1:0-553 GCF_000754665.1 Bison bison bison | reverse complement strand
ACTGGTGATTTGTTTCACATATGATAATTTACATGTTTCAATGCCATTCTCCCATATCATCCCGCCCTCGCCCTCTCCCACAGAATCCAAAAGACTGTTCAATAAATCTGCGTCTTTTTCACTGTCTTGCATACAGGGTTATTGTTACCATCTTTCTAAATTCCATATATATGTGTTAGTATACTGTATTGGTGTTTTTCTTTCTGGCTTACTTCACTCTGTATAATAGGCTCCAGGTTCATCCACCTCATTAGAATTGATTCAAATATATTCTTTTTAACAGCTGAGTAATATTCCATTGTGTATATGTTCCACAGTTTTCTTATCCATTTATCTGCTGATGGACATCTAGGTTGTTTCCATGTCCTGGCTATTGTAAACAGTGCTGTGATGAACACTGGGGTACATGTGTCTTTTTCAATTCTGGTTTCCTTGGTGTGATTGCCCAGCAGTGTGATTGCTGGGTCATAAGGCAGTTCTATTTCCAGTTTTTAAAGGAATCTCCACACTGTTCTCCATAGTGGCTGTACTAGTTTGCATTCCCACCAACAGT
>NW_011485536.1:10947-12526 GCF_000754665.1 Bison bison bison | reverse complement strand
TTTCCTCCTCCAGGGGATCTTCCCAACCCAGGGATCGAACCTGTGTCTCCTGTGACTCCTGCACTGCAGGCGGATTCTTGACCACTGAGCCACCAGGGAAGCCCAGGTAACTAAGTAGATGTATCAAAATATATTTTGTATTAATAAAAAATCTCCACCAACGAGATCATTTGGTGAAACATCGACTTTCTTATTATTTTATGATTCAACTGTCAAGTGAGTTCAGTTGTGATGTATTTCTGAATGCTTTAAGGCATATTTCTTACTACACTTTGAGCAGAAGCAGCAAGAATGCATTTTCACGAGAATGTAGAAATAAGAAAACCTGACATCTATTATCCAAGTTCAGAAATTTATGCCAAAATTCATTAACATTCAAATTATGAATTAGTTGTCATAGAAGAGCACCCTAGTAAACAAAGCTAGGATGGTACAAAGTCTTAAATATCTGGGCATCCCAGTTTTGTTTTTAAACCCTCTGGTAACACATTCAGCAGAGAGTAGTCTGGCCATGTTTTCAAACATTTTCTAGGTTATTTGCAATCAGTGGATATCCTGGACAAACAGCATGGTAAACATAACTTTTCTTGGGGAAATAAAACAGCAAAAAGGAATTTGAGCAAACTGAGAATATAGGCATTTTAAAATTCAATCCACTAAATGTTTCTTTTCCTGAATTTCTTTGGAGTTTTTAAAGCAATGTGAGAAACACATTGTTTCTCAAAACGTGTTTCAGACCTTCTGCTGTTATTCAGTCGCTAAGTCATGTGCAACTCTTTGCAACTCCATGGACTGCAGCACGCCAGGCTCCAGTGGCCTTCATAATCTCCCAGAGTTTGCTCAAATTCATGTCCACTGACTCAGTGATGCTATCTAACCATCTCATCCTCTGCCACCCTTTTCTCCTTTTGCCTTCAATCTCTCCCAGCATCAAAGAAAGTGAAAGTCAAAGTGTTAGTTGCTCAGTTGTGTCTGACTCTTTGTGACTCCATGGACTGTAGCCCTCCAGGCTCCTCTGTCCATGGGATTTTCCAGGCAAGAGTACTGGAGTGGGTTGCCATTGCCTTCTCCAGATACTGTATAGACAATATCAGAATACTCCTCAAAATTTTCAACTTTTATTCAGATTTTGGTATCACAGCATAGACATAGCCTGCTGTTAACCAGGCAAGCAGATCTCCTAAGCCTTTGCAGCTGTTCTCTGTCAGTATCTATTGTCATGTTAACCCAGCAGTGAAGCTGGCTGATCCCTCAGAGGGGAAGACTCTGCTTGGCTTCACCATCTTATGATTATTTTGAACATATAACCATTTTATGGTTATTTTGAACATATAGATCTAGTTTGAGGAACAATTGGTGGTATTAATGCCATGCTTATTGAACAATTAGTCAACCACTTAATGAAACATGATGACAGAAGAAGAAAATAAACTGCTTTTAGGGAGAACTCCAAGAAGTATATAACCTCTTTCACATTTTTGGTGAATATGCTAAAATTTTTAGCCATCAAGGCTATCAATCTTTCATAATTCCCAGATGCTGTCTTCAAAAAGAAAAGACGTAATTTTCCATAAAAATC
>NW_011485536.1:10361-10847 GCF_000754665.1 Bison bison bison | reverse complement strand
GTCCCCTTCTCCTCCTGCCCTCAATCTTTCCCAGCATCAGGGTCTTTTCAAATGAGTCAGCTCTTCGCCATCAGGTGGCCAAGTTATTGGAGCTTCAGCTTCAACATCAGTCCTTCCAAAGTGTATTCAGGGTTGATTTCCTTTAAGACTGACTGGTTTGATGAAGAAGAGAGGTATATGATTGGTAAGAGCAGATATTTCTTGGTTCCTGGCTACACCTAAGTAAAGTGGACCCAACCATTCTTTTGTTGGACCAATTCAGCTGTAATTCCCTGACATCTATTTAGAATCAATAAAGCTGTTCCTAAACGTGTTAGATGACTTACCAAAAAAAAAAAAATCACCCAGAGGAAGGAACTGCCTAACACCTTCTATTTCTCACCGTATCTTCAAATTCTGTTGTCCTAATCATTTTACTTCAGCCAGCATCTCAGAGTGGAACCTCTGTGGTAAAGGTGTGGAGTTCAAAACTAAGGCTGCTACTGG
>NW_011485536.1:9885-10261 GCF_000754665.1 Bison bison bison | reverse complement strand
CTGGCTAAAACAGTTTGATGTTTACTATGTAAGTAGGTTTTACACCTGAGAGAAAAAGACTGTACTGCTTCTCTATCACGTGTTGACCCCTATATGGAGATAAATTGCTGCCTTTCTTTACTGAGTGTTGTTTAACTGCTAATCTTCCTGAAGGAATTCTGTGTATTTCAGTGATAGAATGGCATGTTTAAGGGGTTCTTGGCAACCAAACACTGCCCTTCCCTTATATGAATATGGATCACTGAATTAAGCTGGACTGGGAATATAAGCAGTAAACTTTCTTCCAAATTTTGAGATGCTGGTACTGTATGCTGCTGCTGCTAAGTCGCGTCAGTCGTGTCTGACTCTGTGCGACCCCATAGACAGCAGCCCACCA
>NW_011485536.1:5698-7360 GCF_000754665.1 Bison bison bison | reverse complement strand
GATTTCTCTCAGAAGGTCTCTATCTTAAAGATGAGAATCAAGTCAATAGAAATTAAAGTTGCATATCAGGTCATTTTTTTTTTTTTGTCTCTTTTGGAACCAAAGTCCCCCAAACTTTGAATCTCTGAAACTGACTTGCCAACACAATTTAAAATCTTTCTAAGCATTTTTTAAAATCATGTACTCCCAGTAATTAAAAGCAAAATTCGATTTTTATCCATTTTTAAATTTATACTCTACAGAGATGGAGTGAATATTTTCTTTTTAAAGCACTTTTGCTTTTGGAAAACCCTATGGAGACATATGCTTAGTTTGGTCACAGTGTTCATTTTCAGTTATTTATTTTCTAAAGTTCTTTATGACTATTTAAGTAGAGTGGTTCTCATGTCCAGTGGTCAACTCTTATAGCTGGAAAGAGGATACAGAAAATTAGGAGAGCTGCTCTCTAAGTGACACCTTGGCTAGTGTATTTTATTTGATCTTTAGTGTTTTATAGGTATTTATATTTTATAGCAAAGTAGTCAACAGAAGTAAGTAATAGCAAATACACTAGAAGCCATATGTTCTAGGTGAAAGATGGACTTCTGGTTTAAAAGTGTATGTCAGTACAATACTCAACATTCATCTCAGCTCACATACATATACACTTTAGATTATCTCAGCAATCAAAGAGTATAAGAAGCTGACCCCCATTGCTGTGAAATAATATTAAATAAGTGTGGGTCAACCGATTTATAATAAATCAAACCAAAATTTAGTGGGTTAGGACAATAGGCATTTATTTGGAACAGTGTTCTGTGGGTTCATAGTATTTGATTCTGTGGTTCTGTTCGGGTCAGTGGTTCTGTTCTTATCTAAGCTCCCTCATAAATCTGCAGTCTGCTGTCAAGTAGAGAGATGTCTCTGCTCTAGAGACTGATGAGCTGTTGGTTGGGGCAATGGGATTACAGGTCTCCCCGGCTATCTGAAAGTAGGGGGTTCCCAGGAAATCTTTTGTCAGCAGAGATGGCATAAAGTGAAGAAGCCAGGGCTTCTTTCTAAAGGATGCACAAAACAATCAAGATAAAGCACAGATGCTCACAGATGTAATTCAAAGCTGTGATGTCTGGATGCCAAGATGCTGAGTGTGGTTCCTGTGGAAGGAGTTTGGCCCTGACACACTGCTTGGGATGTGCAGGCTCTGTAACTGCTCTCTGCAGAACAAACACTAAATGCTGTTTTCACTTTATCTAGTAAAAGCTGGAATCTTCTTGGGATTTCCTTTGGTTAGCGAAAACATGTACTAATATGAGTCTTTCATAAAAGTGAAATGGTGTTAAGCAGACCTTTGGAAAATGTAGGGTCAGCTATCTCTTCTCCTCTAGGAAGTTTTCCCAGGCTTATTCATATGACAGGTGAGCAGAGTTCAAACACACCAAGCTGTTGCAGGCAGGACCTCTGTAGGCCCAGAGTCAGAGTGGAGTGGTATCCCCTCTACCATGTTCTATTTGCATTGGCAGACTGAATCCAACTTACACTGACTCCTGAGGGCTGAGATGTGCCACGTTGTTGTTGTCCAACCCCGTGGAGTATAGTCCGCCGGGCTCTCCTGTCCATGGGATTTCCCAGGCAAGAATACTGGAGTGGGTTGCCATTTCCCTCTCCAGGGGATCTTCCTGACCC
>NW_011485536.1:4654-5598 GCF_000754665.1 Bison bison bison | reverse complement strand
CCAGTTTCTCTGCATCCTAAGATTTGGTTTTGTCATTTTAAAAACAGTTTAATCATTCTTCTACGTGATAGGTGTGAAGTGATATCTCATTGTGGTTTTAATTTACATTTTATTCATGGCTAATGATGTTGAACATCTTTGACATGCTTATTTTCCATCTGTATATCTTCTTTGATGAATGAACCAATTCCCTAAAAAATACATCTAACATGGCTCACCCAATAAGAAATGCATAATTTGCATATCCTTGTAACTATAACAGAAATTACTATCTTAATTTAAAAAGTAACAATCTCCAGGCCCAGATGGTTTCCCTGGACAGTTCTACCAGCTATTTGAAGAAGAATTAACATCAGTTCTACACAATCTCTTCTAGAAAATAGAAGAAACATTTCCCAAATCACTTTATGAAGCTTGTATTGTGATGCATAAAAACCAGACAAAAATAGTTCCAAAACAAAGTAATCAAACTACAGATGAATATACCTCATGAATTAGATTTAAAAATCCTTAAAAATATTAACAAATAGAATTCAGCAATACATAAAACCGACTATATACTGTAACCAACTGAAGTTCCTTCCAGAGATGCAAGTCTGGTTCAATATTTGAGAGGCAATCAATTTAATCTACCATATTAAGAAACTAAAGGAAAACAATCTTCTGGTCATACAAACTGATTCAGGCATTTGACAAAATTCAATACCCATTCATAATAAAAACATTCTTAAAAATAGGAATAGAGGGAACTTCATTGATTTGAAAAAAATCATCTACAAAAACCTATAGCTAGCTTCCATTATACCTGCTGGTGACTTTCCTCCTAAGTTTTGGAACAAGGTAAAAACATCCACTTTGATTACTCTTATTGAATCACTTGTTTTTAAGTGATAATATCATTTAACATTTCTGGTGTACAGGGAAGAAAGGGAAAGGAAAGGAAA
>NW_011485536.1:1595-2611 GCF_000754665.1 Bison bison bison | reverse complement strand
ATTGGGGTACACATGTCTCTTTCAATTCTGGTTTCCTTGGTGTGTATGCCCAGCAGTGGGATTGCTGGGCCATAAGGCAGTTCTATTTCCAGTTTTTTAAGGAATTTCCACACTGTTCTCCATAGTGGCTGTACTTGAATTCTTTTATTTTTAAACCAGACTCTTTTGTGTTGATAGATATAATCTCAACTTCTTTTAAAATCAAGATTCTGGAGGTGATTTAAGAATTTTCCCAAATTTAGGAAACTTGCTTTATCTCTGACATCTCAAAATGCCTTTGATTTATCAGGTGGAGGAGTAGGAATGTTGTTTTCAAAGTTAATTATAATTAAAAATCACTGCTAAACACTACCACTAATAAACAAACAAACAAACAAAAAACCTGAAGTTGCTCCTGAGTAGAGAAGCACAAAAGAAAGTTACCTAAGTAGGAGCTAGCCTGCCAAGATTTCATAATGTTGCATTGAATCGAACTCTGTCATTCGATAGATGTGTGATTGCAAATAGAAAGTGTGCAGGTAAAAACGTAAGTGAATTAAGAATGAAAAAAATGTATAAGAGTGGGTATTAAGTTCTTTGTAAATCAAATTTTTCCCTTGTTTTTTATAACAATGATTCTGCATTTTTTATTCAGACTTTCCAATGGTATCTTTATTAGATTGTAATTGATTCACCACAACCCATTAATTTTTAGTCAAAGTAGAATAGCATTAAAAGCAGAGATACAGTTGATATAGCATGGATGTGTCAGCACATTTAACATAATTTACTTTAATAGGGTCTCTTTCTTTGCTATAATACAGCTTCTGCATTGAGAATTTGAGTGTCAAGTTTTAGCCAGAATGACTGTCTTTCCTTTTAGTCAGTTTTAAGACGTGTTTCTGGAGAAGGCAATGGCACTTCACTCTAGTACTCTTGCCTGGAAAATCCCACGGGTGGAGGAGCCTGGTGGGCTGCAGTCCATGGGGTCGCTAGGAGTCGGACACAACTGAGCGACTTCACTTTGACTTTTCACT
>NW_011485536.1:964-1495 GCF_000754665.1 Bison bison bison | reverse complement strand
CAAATAACAAAAAACAACAAAACATGTATGGTGAAGTCTGAATACTTGGTTCCAGACCCACCTCCCTATTTACCCAATATATAATCTTAGCAACGTCAATGTGTCCCAATTTTCCCACAGAAAAGAGGGAAAAACTTGCCTCAGAGAAATATAATAGTCAAAGTAAATTATGTTTGGGAAAGTGTTTAAACTTATCTTTATTTTGTACTTTTTGATAGTGTAGAGTACTGAAAATATATAAAATGATGAAGCATAATCATGAAACCACCATCCAACTCAAAACTAGGTCATCAGCAATTTGTTGGCAAGTACTTACCTGTTTCTTCCATATTCAATCCCACTGCTTCCTTTATAGTCTTAGACTTTAAAATTAAACAATTACTTTTAAGATCCTCCCTTTGTCTTATAGTTTTTGAGGTTTTACTATAGTTTTAAAATCTGTGGCTTTATTTTAATATATATTGCTTCATATCTATTTTCCCCCCAATCAGTATAAATAGACACATATTAGCCTTTCTTATTCTGTTTATG
>NW_011485536.1:0-864 GCF_000754665.1 Bison bison bison | reverse complement strand
TCTTTTCAAATGAGTCAGTTCTTCACATCAGGTGGCCAAAATACTGGAGTTTCAGCTTCAGCATCAGTCTTTCCAAAGAATATTCAGGACTGATTTCCTTTAAGATTGACTGGTTGGATCTCCTTGCAGTCCAAGGGACTCTCAAGAGTCTTCTCCAACATCACACTTCGCTTTGCTCACTCCTTGGAAGAAAAGCTATGACCAACCTAGATAGCATATTAAGAAGCAGAGACATTACTTTTCCAACAAAGGTCTGTCTACTCAAAGCTATGGTTTTCCCAGTAGTCATGTATGAATGTGAGAGTTGGACTGTAAAGAAACCCGAGTGCCAAAGAATTGACGTTTTTGAACCATGGTTTTGATGCTTTTGAACTGTGGAATTATGAGAGGGCTTTGTATATTTTTGAATACAAGTCCTTTATCAGGTATGTGTTTTGCAAATATTTTCTCCAAGTCAGTGACTTAACTTTCATTCTCTTAACAGTGTCTTTTGTAAAGCAGATGCTTTTAATATTAATGTAGGGTAGCTTATACATTTTTTAGCTTTTGGATCATGTTTTAGTATTGTATCTAAAAAGCCATTATCAAGCTAAAGGTCACCCAGATTTTTCTATGTTATTTTTTAGAAAATTTATAATTATAAATTTCATATTTAGTTCTATGACCCATTTTGAGTTATTTTGTGAAAGGCATAAAATCATATTTAGAGTCATTATTTTTGGGATGTGGGTATCCAGTTCTACAACCATTTGTTGAAAAGTTTATCCTTTCCTCATTGAATTACCTTTGCTTCTCTGTCAAAGATCAGTGGACTGTATTTTGTGCATCTCTTTGGGGGCATTCTTTTTTTTTTTTTTTTTTTTA
>NW_011485535.1:15173-15865 GCF_000754665.1 Bison bison bison | reverse complement strand
TTTACACAGACTCCAGGTATGCTTTTGCTACACTACAGGGCTCTGTATAAGGAGAGAGGCCTTTGACAGCTAGTGAAAAAGATATTAAAAATAAGGAAGAAATTAAGACCCTATTAGATGTTGCCTGGGAACCAGAAAGGGTTGCAGACATACGCTGCTGAGGACGTCAAAAAGAGGATACCCCCCAGGCTCAGGGAACAGACTGGCAGATAAGACCTCTAAACAAGCAGCCGAGGGCTTGGGGGTGACAAGTGAAGCCCCTATTAAAGCTCTCATGTTGACAGAGCTACCTGAGCTAACGCTAGACTCTCCAAAATACACTGAAGCCCAAAACCAACTAGCCAAAGCAGAATGGGCCATCAAGACTGAAAAGGGATGGTGGGAATTGCCAAGTGGCAAACTATTGGTACCAGAGGAGCTGGCACCCACTGTGGTAAGCCAAACACACCAAGCGACCCATCTAGGCCATGATAAACTGGAAGAGCTAATTTGAAAATATTTCTTGGTTCCCTGCCTCTCTTCCCTATGCAGGACAAAATCTCAGAACTGCACTGCCTGCTCACAGGTCAATGCTGCCTCTCGGCACAGACAGAAACCTCCAGGGACTCAAGTGAAAGGCACGCTGCCCTTTGAACACCTGGAAGTGGACTTCACTGAAATGAAACCTCACCAACACTACCATTACCTGCTGG
>NW_011485535.1:11130-12053 GCF_000754665.1 Bison bison bison | reverse complement strand
ATTGAGAGTATATCTTAAAAGTTCTCATCACAAGAAAAAAATTTTTTGTAACTATGTACAGTGATGCATGGTAACTAGACTTACTGTGGCCACCATTGTGCAGTGTGTACAAATATCAAATCACTACACTGTACACCCAAAACTAATGTTATATGTCAATTACACATCAATAAAAGCAAAAACAAAGAACAGAGTAAGAAATCCTATCTTACAGACATACAAACACAATCCAACATAGACAACTTAGCTATAAACTTTCCATATACTTCATGTGGGTTTTTATAGACACCACATCTTGGTAGGCTATAAAAATCAGAGAGCCAGAAAAGCTGCATCAAATTCAAAGATGGAAGAACTCCAGAGACCTTCTAGGAGTGGGACTGGGAATGATTTTTTCTCTCTCTCTCTCTCTGACAGTTTCCCTATTAAATCTCAGATGGTTATACAATAGGGGGAGAAGTGCTGATGGGGGCTTCTCAATACCCATCTCCCTCTTTCAAAGATTCCTGATTCCAGGCCTCTTACCAGAGACACACTGTCCACTTGCTAAGAGACTGCCTCTGAAATGATCTTCAAAATCTGTCACTTAGCACTTAGGGTGAACATGGCTGACATGACTTGTCTTGGGACCCACAGGCTTAGAGAGTCTCCCCTCCCCAGACTTCCAAAACCTCTGGCTTGGACTGAAATCTGCTCCTTTGGAATCATCAGCCCCAGCAGAGCACATTTCCTGAAAGATCCCATTGGGATGTGCCAAGTTGGGGGCAGCCTGCAGGCTGGTGCTGGAGGGAGGAGCCGGGCCAACCAGGGCCAGTTCCCAAAAGTAGTGAGCGTCCAAGCTGGAAACCCATGACTCTGTGGGTGGCTGGGCTCTGGCAGCAAGCTATGCAGTAGAAGGAAGGAGAGTGGAGGGCAGGGTGAGA
>NW_011485535.1:10294-11030 GCF_000754665.1 Bison bison bison | reverse complement strand
GGGGGTGGGGGTGGAAGAATGAATCCACCTGGGGGTCAGGGGAATGGCACTTGCCAGGCACAGAGGATAAAGTCTCCTTTCCACTTTGCCCTGAATCAGTTCCTACCCAACAGCTGAAAAACTTACAAGAGTCAGCTGGAAACAAAAGTTCCTGATTATCACTTCACACGTTGGATTCATTCACTCATTAGTGGATGTGCAGGGAATGTCTAGCAGCCAGCCCTACATCTCCTCAGCATTCTATCTGGGAACCCTCCCCCTCCAAGCTTCACCCACAACTCTGTAGGTTCACTTTTCAGACCCAAATTTAAACTGCCCACAGTATTGAAAGTAAAGCCAGATATCTGCTGACCCCATAGCCCACATAACCCACTTTCCCATTAACACTAAATTAAAACGCGCCCATGGATTTCTTCTCTCCAGGGCGACACGGGTGCATCCATGTTTCCCAGCTCCCCTGAAGCTCTTTGCTAACTTAAGCCTCTCTGATGAGGGACTCGGCGGTAGTTTTTAAAAGGGCACTTCCAAAGAAGATTTTGTCAACACCAGGAGAGCCCTAATAAACACCTGGGTTCCCTTAGATGCTACAGACCACGCCTTCCTGAAACCAAAAGCCCCACCCCCTGTCTAGCAGAGCCCGCGTGCTAACCAAGCGCTTGCCACATGTCACCACTCTCAGCTGGCACCTCTCTCCCATCGGTGCAGACTTTCTCGGAATCCCCAGCAGGGGGGGTTG
>NW_011485535.1:6839-7833 GCF_000754665.1 Bison bison bison | reverse complement strand
CCCAAGTGCTATTGACATTTGTGGCTGGACCAATCTTGGTTGGGGAGGGTGCCTGCTCTGTGTACTGAAGGATGTTTTAGTTGCATCCCTGGCCTCTGTGCCCCTAAGAACAAGTAGCAGGCCCTCAATTTTTCTCTGTTGTGACAATACATGTCTCCAGGAGCTGTCAGATATCTTCTAGCACAAAAACTGGCCCTAATCGAGAACCCCTGTTGGAGGCTCATGAGCAAAGGTTTATGGGCACCCCAAATTTCCAGGTCCAGGTTAGTCTGACCGGTGGCCTTCCTTTCCTTTATCACCTCTGAGACAAGCTCTGCTCACAAAACCCAGCATGCATTTTATTACTGAACGGACAAGGAACACCTGGCTCTCACCTAGCACCTGAATCTGGCTGATAACAAGCAACACCACACTGTTAAGAGCTGCTTTCTTTGCTACTTTAGAACAAACTCCAACCAGATTTATAGTAATAATTACAATAACTAGTATTACTATATATAATTATTATATACAGGACTCTCTGGCAGAAGGGATGAGGGAAGAGGGAAGCATAGGAGAAATTATCCATCCTCTTCACAGTGTCCTGGTAGACAATAGGATGGTTAAGTAGATTCATAATCTGTTAAGCAACTGAATCCAGCAGACAGGGCCATGAATGGATGGAAACAGGAGGAGAAGTCACCCAGGGAGTGCCTCAGAGCTCTGATCTCTTCCTGTCCTGCTGGTCATAGCTACTAATGAGTTGGGAAAAGACACTATTGGCATGAGGCACAGAGATAGGTAAGAAATAGGTTCCAGGCATCTCTAATAAATAAGCAAGAATGTTGTATTGATTCTGAACACTAAAAAATAATGATAGGACTTCCCTGGTGGCACAGTGGATCAAAAATCCGCCTGCAAATGCAGGGAACATGGGTTCTATCCCTGGTCCGGGAAGATCCCACAAGCCCCGGAGCAACTAAGCCCGAGAGTCACAACTACTGAAGTCTGTGCT
>NW_011485535.1:4053-6179 GCF_000754665.1 Bison bison bison | reverse complement strand
AAAAGGAATGCATATATATGTATAACTGAATCACTTTGCTAAACACCTGAAATTAACAGAACATTGTAAATCAACTATACTTACATAAAATTTTTAAAATTCCCAATCCATCATTGATCAAGGCTTTCATAAAATCAATAAATATAACTCCCTAGAAAAATAAAATGGGAATGAGTCAGAGAGCAGCATGGGTTTAGGGACCACACTTTGAGTAGCACAGTTATAGTGGGTTTAATTGTTTCCATCCTGCACTTATACAAACTAGAGACCACACTAGACTGCAGGTTTCTGAGGACTCAAGACTCGAAGGACAAGGAGATGTGACCGCAGTCTATTGGAATCGTGCTAAATGAATGCCAGAAGGGCAGGGCGAGTTTGGCTGGTACTATTGCTCTCTGGTATCTGTTACAAATCTAGATCTGAGAGGGTTAACTTAAGAGTGCTCAAGGTCAAGATCAAAAAAAGCTACAGGCAGTCTGTTTACAATCCCCTGGCTTAAAGAGATTTCTTCTCTTTCTAGAATAAATATTCAGAGTGATACAATACAAGCTCTAAGGGATGAAAACTTCTGCAGCATAAGGGAAAAGGAATAGTTTGACTCCTAAAGATTCAAAGGAAAACATCTCATTTATGAAAATAATCAGCTAACCAAAAAAAAAAAGGAAAGGCAGTTTCAGAAACTATTTGGTGTATTCAGCAAAAGATTCAAGAATACTCTTATACAGCAGGAGTAGAGGTCATATAGGCTTCCCTGGTGGCTCAATTGGTAAAGGGTTGCAATGCGGGTTGCAGGTGCATTGCAACCGGGTTTCCAGCCCTGGGTTGGGAAGGTCCCAAGGAGGGCATGGAAACCCACTCCAGTATTCTTGCTTGGAGAACCACCATGGACAGAGGAGCCTGGAGGGCTGCAGTCCATGGGGTCACAAAGAGTTGGACATGACTGAAACGACTGAGCACACATACAGAAAATTGAGAAATATAAGAATGCAAAGATTCAAATATGAAATTAACACCTTTGGTCAGGCTTGGAAGTTATCGTTCCTGTCCTGACAACAAGAGAAAGCTGGGTAAATGAAAATACATGACTTTTCTTGGAGTCAACAAAGAACTGAGTTTTCAGGCAAATCACCACCCATCTAGAAAGACAGGCAGATCCAGACAGTCACAGCCAAGATCTGCTTACCTGGAGCAGAAGACACGCTGGAGTCATACATTGGTAGGTACGCCATAATGGCAATGTAGAAAAATGGCTGAGGGCTGAGTGCAGACTAATAGGAGAGTGAGAAACTGCTGGGGGTGACGTCATAGCAGAGATTCCCACACTGCCATAGGCTTTAACTTCAGGAACCCTACCAGGTTTTCACGGTGAAGGTCCAGGAAAGTTCCCCTCCTGCTCTGGCAGAGAGAAGGTACAAGTAATCCTTCTGAAATACGCTCAGAGACTTCTCCGGAGAAAAGGACTACTTGAAGAGGGCTACCTGAATTTTCCAGAGCCTTACTTCAACTCTAAGAATGGCTCAATGATGAACTCCCAGAAAAAAATATCATTTGGGGAACTCCTTGTGTGGTTTTGGAGGGATCTGCTGACCACAAGACTCTAAATCACGGTCATAGGTGTGGTCCCATGAATCATGCTGGGTCAATAGAACTTGAGCCCCAGGCCCCTGGAATTAGAGGGCTCAGCACAGGCCTCAGGCTGGCCAACCAGGGGCTTGCTCAGAGACTTATAATACAAAGCCCAATTGAAAGAATCCCTCTTATTTTCCTCTTTGGTTAGATACTGTATGGATGTGACCTAAGACATGCTAGTTTTGAGTGGGGCTCAGAACAAGAGAGGGCTTGCCAGTTGGCACTGTGGAAAAGAACCCACCTGCCAATGCAGAGAGACACATGAGATGCAGGTTCAATCCCTGAGTTGGGAGGATCCCCTGGAAGAGGAAATGGCAACCCACTCCAGTATTCGTGCCTGGGAAATCTCATGGACAGAGAAGCCTGGCAAGCTACAGTCCGTGGGGTTGCAAAGAGCTGGACATGACTGAGCAATTGAGCATGGACACACACAGGACAAGAGAAGACCCTGTCATATGTCTGGGCCACTTCATAAGCTGCTCTGTCACTTGGGCCAT
>NW_011485535.1:0-774 GCF_000754665.1 Bison bison bison | reverse complement strand
GCCCCAGCTTTAGACTCAGAGATAACAGCCATAGAGAGACTGCTTAGTAAGCGGCCACAACTGCATAAGAACAGTTCCCCGTAATGAATCCATACTGAACTTTCACAATATACATCTGCTTCTCTGGATGAACATGGGCTGATACAGGTGAGGAGCAAGGGTGAGGAGATAGTAAGTTTAGTTTTGAACATGTGAAGATTGCCGTGTGGGTGGACCAACAAGGTGGGGACCTCTAGCGCTAAGATCATTTGAAATTTAGTAGGAGAGAGGAGGAGAGGGGTCGATATTTGAACAGCTTGCATGGAGGTGAAAGCTGAAGTCACTGAAATGGATGAGCTCCTTGAGGACATTGGAGAAAAAGGAAGAAAAGGAAAAAGAGGCTTGGAGAATACAAGTTAAACAGGGGAGCATGAAGGAAGCCATAGCAAACACCAGCTTCTGGATCTTGACAAGGGGCATCTGAGTCCCAAGGGAGAAGAGGCTACCCCTTTTTTTTTTTTTTTGCCAGATAAGACTTGTAGAAATTATGGACAAGGGAACATGACCCAGTTCTAAAGGCTGATGAAAAATAGAACAAAGTGAAGAAACATCAGTTAGATCCTGTGGTTAAATATCTCACCCATAAGGATTGAACCCCTAACTTCTAAGCCCTCACCTGGGGTGGTAATGTGGTTTGTGGCAGTCTAAGAGAGGAGTAGAGGAGGGGGCAGAGCTCTTGGGAGACAGGAGTAACTTAATGTGGTAAAAATGAAACAATTGGTTGGTATTCTAGAG
>NW_011485534.1:10531-11073 GCF_000754665.1 Bison bison bison | reverse complement strand
CACCCAGTGTTTCTCATGATGTACTCTGCATATAAGTTAAATAAGCAGGGTGACAATATACAGCCTTGACGTACTCCTTTTCCTATTTGGAACCAGTCTGTTGTTCCATGTCCAGTTCTAACTGTTGCTTCCTGACCTGCAAGAGGCAGGTCAGATGGTCTGGTATTCCCATCTCTTGAAGAATTTTCCACAATTGGTTGTGATCAACACAATCAAAGTCTTGGGAATAATCAATAAGGTGGAAGTAGAAGCTTTTCTGGAATTCTCTTGCTTTTTCTATGATCCAACAGATCTTGGCAATTTGATGTCTAGTTCCTCTCCCTTTGCTAAAACCAGCTTGAAAGTTCACAGTTCACATACTTTTGAAGCCTGGCTTTGAGAATTTTGAACATTACTTTGCTAGCATGTGAGATAAGTGCAATTGTGCAGTAGTTTGAAAAATCTTTGGCATTGCCCTTCTTTGGGATTGGAATGAAAAATGACCTTTTCCAGTCCTGGGACTGGAGTTTTCCAAATTTGCTGACATATTGAGTGTAGCACTT
>NW_011485534.1:6123-6783 GCF_000754665.1 Bison bison bison | reverse complement strand
GCTAACTTTACAACATTCCTTAAATCTTTAACTTCTAACTATTTTAATTATTTCTAAGTCCTAAATTCAGTAAACTCCTTTGCCATAAACATTCTCCTCACAGATAGACTTCAGATATCAATCCCTCCCATGACCTCAAGCTATGGCCTATGTGCTCATCCTGGAACACTCTGTTGTAAAAGTCCTTGAACAAATGTCAATGATTAACTTTATGAATTATTTTCTGAGCACAGCTGCAGAAGGCTTTGGGCCTTCTCATGCTCCTCTCAAGAACAATAAGCACCTTAATATTCCTTTTTAGTCAACTCAGCCAAGGAGAGGAAAAGACAAGTCAGAATTACAAGGCCTAAGTCCTTCATCCCAGGATCCATGCCTGTGGAATGCGGAGAGGGGGCTGGGGGCCGTGCCTCCATTTTGTCAGTAATGCCTAACGCTGCTCCTGACACAACCCTCCAACCATTTTTAAAATATACATTTTTTTCTCTGTACTTAGAAACATTTTACTAGATATGTATGGCAGAAGATAGCTCGTTTCTTCCCATAAAGAACATACTATATAGTACAGTAATTTTTTCTTGCTTCTACATTAGAATCACCTAGTACAGTAAGTCAGATGGTCTGGAAATTAGATTTGGAGACTCTAAAAGTTGCATGCATGAG
>NW_011485534.1:4793-6023 GCF_000754665.1 Bison bison bison | reverse complement strand
GGGTTGGGTGGCATTGATCTGCAAAAAAAATTTAGAAAACCTAAAACTTGTACTTAATCATAAAGGAAATGTGGGAATTTAATTAGTGGTAGTAAATTTAGAATTCTCAGGAAGGTGTACAGTTAAGTGATATGAGTGAAAGCAAAATATGCATAGAAAATTCACGGGGCATTTATCATATAGTGATTTTGATTATAAATTTATAGATAGACATGAGGGTCATTTCCTAATCTATTAATAAACTGCTGTGTGATAGTCTATAATAGACATTTGAAGTATTACCTTCCTCATAATAAAGTTCAGGTTCAACAAGTATTCACTGAATGTTTACCATGTATAACTCATTTCTCTAGGTATTAGAAAGAAAGAAAGAAAGAAGAAAGAAAATGAAGTCGCTCAGTCATGTCCAACTCTTTGCAACCCCATGGACTGAAGCCTACCAGGCTCCTCCATCCATAGAATTTTCCAGGCAAAAGTACTGGAGTGGGTTACAATTTCCTTCTCCAGGGGATTTTCCCAACCCAGAGATTGAACCCAGGTTTCCTGCATTGTAAGCAGACGCTTTACTGTCTGAGCCACCAGGGAGGTCCTAGGTATTAGAGCACAGAATTAAACCAGACAGACATTGTCTTTACTCTTGTAGGCATAATATTTAGCTACCAAAATTGTTGTTAGGATAAGTTATATTGCATCTGCAATGCTTAACACACAGCATAGGACATATTTGCTCAATGAGTGTCAGCTGTTATTTGTGTTAATAACATAATTATAGTTGGAGGATATTTGAAGACAGGAAAAATCAAGCCTCTCTATATATATAGTCAAGATCAATTAGCAGAAGGCATTGACTACCAAATTAAAGATTTTGGTTTTGAATTTATAATTTATAGAAAGGAAACTTGGCTTACTTTTGTAAACTTTTTGAAACATAGGAAATACTTTTAAAAATGTGTTTTATAATGTCAAAGATGCCAAAATGACCAAATAGGGAAAGAAAACTTTTTTCAAGAAATGGGTATATTTCTGTGCATGAAAAAATAAATCATCTAACTTACTTCAAGTATAAAAATTATTCAATATGAATTACAGAATTAAAAGTAAATTTTCAAATTACAAAATTAAGAGAAAACATAGTAAAATATTTCTGTTACGTCAATTAAAGCAACTGCATCTTAGGACATAAGAAGCAATAAGCATAAAAGAAAATATTAAAAAAACTAGACATAACCA
>NW_011485534.1:0-1401 GCF_000754665.1 Bison bison bison | reverse complement strand
ACATGTAAAATATCATATAAGAAACGAGTTGCCAGTCCAGGTTCGATGCACGATACTGGATGCTTGGGGCTAGTGCACTGGGACGACCCAGAGGGATGGTATAGGGAGGGAGGAGGGAGGAGGGTTCAGGATGGGGAACACATGTATACCTGTGGCGGATTCATTTTGATATTTGGCAAAACTAATACAATTATGTAAAGTTTAAAAATAAAATTAAAAAAAATAAAAACACATTTAAATTTTTATTTTAAGAAATGGAACTGATATTAATCATTTAGCACATGAAAAATTCATCACAGGTTTTTTGTTTTGTTTGTTTGTTTGTTTGTTTTTTAGTTAAATACACAGTATGGTTCTATTGCTGTTGTTTAGTCACTAAGTTGTGTCTGACTCTTGTAACCCCATGGACTGTAGCCTGACAGGCACTTTGTACATGGGATTTTCCAGGCAAGAATACTGGAGTGGGTGGAATTACCTTCTCCAGGGGATCTTCCTGACTCAACAATTGAACCACATCTCCTGAATTGGCAGGCAAACTCTTTATCACTGAGCCACCAGGGAAGTTTATGTTTCTATTATACATTCATATCAATGGCTAAAAATCATAAAACTAACAACACTGAATTCTGTCTGGGCACGAAACATATTGACTCTAATTGTCAGCAGTAGTGTAAAATGCCACAATAAGTTTGGATAAGTTCAGCATGTTCTTAAAAAATTAAACAATACTTACTTTTAAGACCCAAAACTGGATATGATACAGATATACATTGATAAGACAATAGTTAAACAAGATAAGGATAACATTATTAAGCACTATCAAGCTCCATCTATGCCCCTAAACCCTTGTCAACCATCAATCATTTTATCATTGTTATAGACTTGTTTTTAGCTAGAGTATTATATTTTTAGAGTCAAATAATATGTAACCATTTTTGACTGGCTTCTTACACATAAGAATATCCATTTGATTTATCCATATTCTCTGTGATTTGATATTGCATTTCTCTTTTTTTGATTAATGGGCTATTTTTAAAATCATTTTTGAGTTTACAAAAATATTGAACAGAAAATGCAGAAGTTTCCATATTCCCTTATCTCTTCCTCCAGTTTACCCTATTATTAACATCTTGCACTTGTGGGTGCATTTATTAGAATTGATAAATCAATACTGACACATTATTGATAATAAAAAGTCCATAGTTTATGTTAGGGGTTACTTTAGGAGTTGTAAATTCTATGAGTTTTGACGAATAAATAGCAATATGTATCCCCAATGGTTCAGCAATAAAGAATCCACCTACAATGCAGGAGACGCAAGTTTGATCCATGAGTCAGGAAGATCCCCTGGAGAAGGAAATGGCTACCCATTTCAGTATTCTTGCCTGGATAATTCCATGG
>NW_011485533.1:25211-25939 GCF_000754665.1 Bison bison bison | reverse complement strand
ATACAAAGGATCATAAGAGAATACTATCAGCAATTATATGCCAATAAAATGGACAACGTGGAAGAAATGGACAAATTCTTAGAAAAGTACGATTTTTCAAAACTGGACCAGGAAGAAATAGAAAATCTTAACAGACCCATCATAAGCATGGAAGTTGAAACTGTAATAAGAAATCTTCCAGCCAACAAAAGCCCAGGTCCAGACAGCTTCAAAGCTGAATTCTACCAAAAGTTTAGAGAAGAGCTAACACCTATCCTGCTCAAACTCTTCCAGAAAATTGCAGAGGAAAGTAAACTTCCAAACTCATTCTATGAGGCCACCATCACCCTAATATCAAAACCTGACAAAGATGCCACAAAAAAAGAAAACTACATGTCAATATCACTGATGAACACAGATGCAAAAATCCTTAACAAAATTCTAGCAATCAGAATCCAACAACACATTAAAAAGATCATACCACCATGACCAAGTGGGCTTTATCCCAGGGATGCAAGGATTCTTCAATATCCACAAATCAATCAATGTAATACACCACATTAACAAATTGAAAAATAAAAACCATATGATTATCTCAATAGATGCAGAGAAAGCTTTTGACAAAATCCAACATCCATTTATGATAAAAGCTCTCCAGAAAGCAGGAATAGAAGGAACATACCTCAACATAATAAAAGCTATATATGATGACAAACCACAGCAAACATTATCCTCAATGGTGAAATATT
>NW_011485533.1:20396-23185 GCF_000754665.1 Bison bison bison | reverse complement strand
ACAGAGTGAAGTAAGCCAGAAAGTAAAACACCAATACAGTATACTAATGCATATATATGGCATTTAGAAAGATGGTAACAATAACCCTGTATATGAGACAGCAAAAGAGACACTGATGTATAGAATAGTCTTTTGGACTCTGTGGGAGAGGGAGAGGGTGGGATGATCTGGGAGAATGGCATTGAAATATGTATAATATCATATATGAAACGAGTCGCCAGTCCAGATTTGATGCACAATACTGGATGCTTGGGGCTGGTGTGCTGGGACCACCCAGAGGATGGTATGGGGAGGGAGGAGGGAGGAGGGCCAGGATGGGGAACACATGTATACCTGTGGCAGATTCATTTTGATATATGGCAAAACCAATACAATATTGTAAAGTTAAATAAAATTAAATTAAAAAAATAAAAATAAAAAATAAAATGAAATTGACAGCTAACAACAACAAAAAAATGAAAAGCTAGTACTATTGTAAGTTTGGTTTGTAGCTCCACTTTTTGTTTTTAATTTGATTTGACACTACTTTGTAATAAACATTCACACACAAAAATCATCTGTTTCTAATTTTTTTTTAACTTTGGGATAAAAATTCTGATTGGTCTCTAAAAATGAATGTATATGCCTGACTTCAAGGATTGCACTTGGAAATTGTAGTGTCTTCATCCTCCAATATGAAGGTAAACCAGGGTCATGTCCCTTTGAATACAGCAGCTCAGTAACAGAAACTACAAGATAGACTGATATGAGGCAATAGCAATGATAACAGGCTTCAAGAAAAGGAACTGAGGACCATTATTAATGGTCTACAAAAGTTTCAGAACCCCTTTTCCAAATCTAGCCTTGAATAGCATTATAGTTTAAAAAAAAAAAACCTAGTAAAAAAAATTGTAAGAAATGTGTAGAACCGCATATTATTAGTAGTCTGTAATGCTAGTTACTCAGTCATGCCTGACTCTCTGCAATCCCATGGACTGTAGCCTGCCAGGCTCCTCTGTCCATGGGATTCTCCAGGCAGGAATACTGGAGTGGGTTGCCATGCCCTCTGCCAGGGGATCCTCCCAAACCAGGGATGCCCACTTCTCTTATGTCTCTTAGGTCTTCTGCACTGACAAGCTGGTTCTTTACCACTGGTGCCACCTGTGAAGCCCCAATAGTCTGCAAGGTACCATGAAAGAAAAACCCACACCGAGTGCCTTGAACAGCAGAAATTTATTTTTTCACAGTTGTAGAAGGCTAGAAGTCCAAAATCAAGGTGTTCTTAGGGTTGGTTTCAGTTACTGGCTTATAGACAACCACCTTCTGACACTATTGTTCTTGTTGAGTCGCTAAGTCACATCAGACTCTTTTGCAACCCCATGGACAGGACTGTAGCCTGGCAGGCTCCTCTGTCTCTGTCCTCACATAACTTCTTCTCTCAGTACACATAGAAAAGAGAGAGAGTTCTGAGTGTCTCTTCTACTTCTCACAAGGCCGCTTCCTATCAGACTAAGGCCCCACCCTTTGGCCTCATTTAACCTCTAACCTCCTTAGGACGCTATCTCTAAATATAGTCACATTGGTGGTTAGGACTTCACTGTATAAATTTTGAGGGATACAGTTTGGTCCATAACATTCTGCATTTTCCCCCAAATTTATGTCCTTCTCATGTCCACAATACACTCACCCCATCTCAACATCCCCAGAATTCTTTTTTAAATTCATGTTGAGGTATGGCAAAATATTATAAATAAATATTTATGTTATTATAAATATTAATAATTTATTAATAAATTATTATAAAGTAAGAAAATAATATAAAGTAATTAGCCTGCAATTAAAATAAATAAATTTATATTAAAATAAATAAATAAATAAAATCTAACATGTCAAGGGTCAATAAAATAAAAATGCTTAAAAAGAAATAAAAAATAATTTATTTTTTAATTGAAAGATAATTGCTTTCCAGAATTTTGTTATTTTCTGTCAAACCTCAACATGAATCAGCCATAGGTATACATATGTCCCCTCCATCTTAAACCTCTGTCCCATCTTCCACAGAGCCCCTGTTTGAGTTCCCTGAGCCATACAGTAAAGTCCCATTGACTATGTATATTACATATGGTAATGTAGTTTCCATGTTACTCTCTCCATACATCTCACCCTCTCCTCCCCTTTCCTCATGTCCTTAAGTCTGTTGTCTATGTTTGTTTCTCCATTGCTGCACTGCAAATAAATTCTTTGGTACCATTTTTCTAGATTCCCATATATATGCTTAAGAATATGATATATATCTTTCTCTTTCTGACTTACTTCACTCTGTATAATAGTCTCCAGGTTCATCCACTTCATTAGGATGGATGCGAATGTGTTCTTTTTATGGCTGAGTAATAGTCCATTAGACCTTTTAGAACTAACACCCAAAAAAGATGTCCTTTTCATTACAGGGGACTGGAATGCAAAAGTAGGAAGTCAAGAAACACCTGGAATAACAGGCAAATTTGGCCTTGGAATACGGAATGAAGCAGGGCAAAGACTAATAGAGTTTTGCCAAGAAAATGCACTGGTCATAACAAACACCCTCTTCCAACAACACAAGAGAAGACTCTATACATGGACATCACCAGATGGTCAACACCGAAATCAGATTGATTATATTCTTTTCAGCCAAAGATGGAGAAGCTCTATACAGTCAGCAAAAACAAGACCAGGAGCTGACTGGGGCTCAGACCACGAACTCCTTATTGCCAAATTCAGACTGAAATTGAAGAAAGTAGGGAAAACCACTAGACCATTCAGGTATGACCTAA
>NW_011485533.1:19842-20018 GCF_000754665.1 Bison bison bison | reverse complement strand
ATGAGGTTCGTGACATTGTACAGGAGACAGGGATCAAGACCATTCCCATGGAAAAGAAATCCAAAAAAGCAAAATGGCTGTCTGGGGAGGCCTTACAAATAGCTGTGAAAAGAAGAGAAGCAAAAAGCAAAGGAGAAAAGGAAGGATATAAGCATCTGAATGCAGAGTTCCAAAGA
>NW_011485533.1:9707-18291 GCF_000754665.1 Bison bison bison | reverse complement strand
GAGTGTATCGGAGAAGGCAATGGCAACCCTCTCCAGTACTCTTGCCTGGAAAATCCCATGGACGGAGGAGCCTGGTGGGCTGCAGTACATGGGGTCCCTAAGAGTCGGATACGACTGAGTGTCTTCACTTTTACTTCTCACTTTCATGCATTGGAGAAGGAAATGGCAACCCACTCCAGTGTTCTTGCCTGGAGAATCCCAGGGATGAGGGAGCCTGGTGGGCTGCTGACTATGGGGTCACACAGAGTCAGACATGACTGAAGCGACTTAGCCGTAGTAGCAGCAGGGTGTATGCCTAGAAGTGGGGTTGCTGGGTCATTTGGTGGTTTTATTCTTGATTTTTAAAGGAATTTACATACTGTCTACCATACTGGCTGTATCAATTTACATTCCCACCAACAGTGCAAGAGGGTTCCCTTTTCTCCACACCCTCTTCAGCATTTGTTGCTTGCATATTTTTTGATAATGGCCATTCTGGCCGGTGTGAGGTGATAATCTTCATTGTAGTTTTGATTTGCATTTCTCTGATAATAATCAAGATTGAGCATCTTTTCATGTGTTTGTTAGCCATCTGTATGTCTTCTTTAGAGAAATGTCTTGTGTAGGTCTTTTGCCCCACTATTTGATTCGGTTGTTTGTTTTTCTGGTACTGAGTTGTATGAGCTCCTTGTATATTTTGGAAATTAATCCTTTGTCAGTTATTGCATCTGCTATTATTTTCTCCCATTCTGAGGGTTGTCTTTTCACCTTGCTTATACTTTGCTGTGCATAGGCTTTTAAGTTTAATCAGATCCCACTTGTTTATTTTTGTTTTTATTTCCATTACTCTTGGAGGTGGGTCACAGAGGTTGTGGCTTTGATTTATGTTATCGAGTGTTCTGCCTATGTTTTCCTCTAAGAGTTCTATAGTCTCTGACCTTACATTTAGGTCTTTAATCCATTTTGAGTTTATCTTTGTATATGGTGTTAGGAAATGTTCTAATTTTGTTCTTTTACATCAACATTCTCAGAATTCTTAAACCATTCAAATGTCAATTCCAAGTCCAAAACCTCATTAAAATGTCACTTCATCAGGTCCAGATGAGAAGTGATACATAAAATTAATCCTCACCAAAACCATAAAGAAAAATACGACATACTGTTGAAGCACACAGCAGAAAATTTGGATAAGTAAATGTACTCTGAGTGCTATAAAGGAGCCCATTCCCTTAAATGAACCAGAATCCGTACTTCCAATTCAAATTGCCATAGAATTCTTTTCTCGGAACCTCATATGATTTTGACATTCATATGAGACAGTGAGTGAGGACAAGAGATTTTTAGAAAAACAAATCGATAGGAGGATAGAAAGACTTTCCTAATCTGATGTCAGAGTGTCCTGCAAGACAGTTGTAAGTAAAAGAGTGAAGCATCAGTGCAGAACAAACTGAAGTCGTGCAGTATAATAAAAGTACAGAAGCAGACCCATTTAAAATGAGTTTAAAGTCCAAAAGCAGTTAGTCATAGAGGGAAGAAGAGTTGTTTTTTTTTTTCTTTTTCTTTTAAATGAACACTATAAAACTACAGAAAGTTTTATTTTAAGGACATTAAAGAATGTGCTCATTGCTCCATTGTGTCCGACTCTCTGTGACCCCATAGACTGTAACCCACTACTCTCCTGTACCCATGGCATCCTCCAGCCGTGAATACTAGAGTGGGTAGCCATTTTCTTCTCCAGGGAATCTTCCCAACCTGAGGATCGAACCCAGGTCTTCTGCATTGAAGGTAGATTCTTTACCGTCTGAGCCACCAGGGAAGCCCAAGGACTGGTAAAGAAGACCTAAATAAATGAAAAGGTATTGTATATTTATGGATCAAAAAAACTGAATATTATTCACGTGACAGTAAATTGATCTACAGATTCAACACAATCCCCATCAAAACCCCAGTTTCTTTGCAGAAATTGGCAAGCTAGTCCTAAAATTCGTATGGAAATATAAAGGACCCAGGATAGCCAAAGCAATCTTTAACTTTGAAAGAACAAAGTTAAAGGGCTCAGACATGTCAATTTCAAAACTTACTACAAGACACTAATAATCAAGACAGTGTAGTACTAACATGGGCTTCTTTTGTGGCTCAGCAGTTAAAGAACCCACCTGCTAATGCAGGAGACATGGGTTTGATCCCTGGATCTACTCACTCCAGTATTCTTGCCTGGGAAATCTCACGGACAGAGGAGTCTGGCAGGCTGCAGTCCACACTGCCCATGGGATCACAAAGAGTCAGATGTGACTTAGTGACTGAACAACAACATGGTGCTAACATAGCATAGACACATAGATTGATGAAATTGAATTGAAAGTCCAGAGACAAATCCATATAACTATGTCAATTGATTTTCTACAAGAGTCACAATACCAATTTGACGAGGGAAGAACAATTTCTTCCTCACTGGTGAAGGACAACTGAATATGCAAATGCAAAAGAATGAACTTGGACTCCTAGCATATACGGTATGCAAAGCATTAAATGAAAATTTATCAGAGACCTAAATTTAAGAGCTAGAGCAACAAAGCCCTTGGAAGAAACTCTGTAGCCAATCTTCATGCTTTGGATTAGGAGATGGTTTCTCAGATATGATACAAAAAAGAAGCTACAACAACAAAAATAGATAAATGGGACTACATGAAAATTTAAAGCTTTGTTACTACAAGGGATGTGATCAAGAAAGTGGACAGCCCACAGAATGGGAAAAATATTTAAAAATCATACACATGAAAGGGAACTTGTTTCTATGCCTGTTTGTAAGTCCAACAAAGTTCGCCTAGGTACCCAATAAACACAATTGGCTATAAAGTACTGCACTGTAATAGGTTTATGATACTTTTCACACAAATAACACAGAAAAAGCAAACCTAGAATAAAACATTCTTCATCTTACATTACAGGACCTTGAAAAAGTACAGTAGTACAGTTACAATAGCTGTATGTTTGCATCTTTGAAAGTTCTCAGCTTGAAGGTTCATATGTAGGGTTCATATGTATACTGTAAACTGTATACATTGAACAGTGACTTTTAGGCTATGTGAATTGTACCTTAATAATGTTGTTGGAGAATTTTAAAAAAAATTGTATAAGAGAGAAAGTGGTCAACTAATTTAAGAGGAATAAATAAAATGAGAGCCCAAACTCACCACATACAACAGAATAAATTCTGCCTTGATTAAAGTGTTTCAGTGTAGTCATTAAACTGGAATAGAACTACCAGGATAGTAAAGACCTTTTCAAGCATAAAACAAATGACAAGAAAAAATTGATATGGGTTATTAGTACAGAAAAATTTAAGAGCTGAATGTTAATTTTTTTTCCTGTAATTCAGCTCACCCCTACACACAAGCCTCCATTTTTGCTCTAAGCAGGAAAACCCAAACTTAGCTGTAGCTTATGCTCTTAAGCACAGTGATTTCTGAACCTTAACCTGGTCAATTAAGGATTGGTCCTGTGCTTTTCACTCCTTCTTCCTAGGTGTGGTCTCATTTTCTAAGGAGGAAAAGAAGATGAAAGGAAACTTAGGTAGCTGTTTGGCTCTGAAGGAGGGCAATCTGGTCCTTAGAGCTGGACTTCCCTTCTCCCTACCTTCTCTGAATAGTCGCTGGAAGGACTGATGCTGAAGCTGAAGCTCCAAGATATTGGCCACTAATGGAAAGAGCCAATTCATTGGAAAAGACACTGATACTGGAAAAGATTGAGGGCAGGAGGAGAAGGGGGCAACTGAGGATGAGATGGTTGGATGGTATCACCAACTCAATGGACAAGAGTTTGAGCAAACTCTGGGATATGGTGAGGTACAGGGAAGTCTGGCCTGCTGCAGTTCATGGAGTCACAAACAATTAGAAACAATTGAGCAACTGAACAACAACTTCCTTCGGCCAGTTAACCCCCTGTAGCTGGTCTCTGGCTGCCACAGCACATGGTTTTGGTACTCCAGCACACATGAGCTCACAAGGTTGTTTTCTTTTAATTTTTTTAAGATCAGTCTTTATTTATTTTTGCCATGCTTCACCACATGTGGGATCCTAGTTCCCCACCCAGGGATGGAACGCATGTGCCATCCGTTGGGAGCACAGAGGGACAGTAGACTGACAGGGAAGTTTCTCACAAGGTTGTTTATACTGCAGTGTGCTTTCGTTTCAGTGTCCTGGACGTTGCCTGGGTCTTATTGTGAGGATACAGCAGCATCACATAATTTGTCAGCACCCCAACAGTTTTGAGTCTGGCTGTGATGACACAAAGAGGTACTGGTCTCACCCTAGGGAGGCACACAACCTCTCCCACCTCAGATAAGGACTATGATGTCTGAAAGTGGCATCATCCCTCCCATATACCACCTATCATAATGCACAATTCCTATTCAATTATGATTTCTTATGGTGCCATCCTCAGTGGTGTGTGTTATGCTGTCGCTGTTCCATCACTAAGGCATGTTCGACACTGCAACCCCATGGACTGCAGCATGCAGTCTGTAGGGAAGCCCTGTCCTTCAAATCTCCCGAAGTTTGCTCAAATTCATGTCCATTGAGTCGGTGATTCTTTCTAACCATCTCATCACCTTGATTTCCTTTAGGATTGATTGGTTTGATCTCCTTGTTATCCAAGGGATTCGAAAGAGTCTTCTCTTGAAAGCATCGCATTTGAAAGCATCAGTTATTCGGCGCTCAGCCTTCTTTATGGTCCAGTTCTCACATCTGTACGTGACTACTGGAAAATGCATAGTTTTGACTGTATGGACTTTTGTTGGCAAGGTGATGCTTCCACTTCTTAATATGCTGTCTAGGTTTGTCATAGCTTTCTTTCAAAGGAGAAAGCATCTTTTAATTTCATGGCTGCAGTCATCATCCACAGTGATTTGGGAGCCTGAGAAAAGAAAATCTGTCACTGCTTCCACTTTTTCCCCTTCTATTTGGCATGAAGCAGAGAAGGCAATGTCACTCCACTCCAGTACTCTTGCCTAGAAAATCCCATGGGCGGAGGAGCCTGGTAGGCTGCAGTCCATGGGGTCGCTAAGAGTTGACACGACTGAGTGACTTCACTTTCACTTTTCACTTTCATGCATTGGAGAAGGAAATGGCAACCCACTCCAGTGTTCTTGCCTGGAGAATCCCAGGGATGGGGGAGCCTGGTGGGCTGCTTTCTATGGGGTCACACAGAGTTGGACACAACTGAAGTGACTTAGCAGCATTTGGCATGAAGAGACTGGGACGCCAGGCTTTTGAATGTTGAGTTTCAAGCCAGTTTTTTCACTCTGCTCTCTCACCCTTATCAGGAGGCTCTTCAGTTCCTCTTCACTTTCTGCCATTAGAGTGGAGTGGTATCATCTGCATATCTGAGGTTATTGATATGTCTCCCAGAAATTCCAGCTTGTATTTCATCCAGCCTGGCATTTTGGATGATGGACTCTATGTATAAGTTAAAGAAGCAGGGTGACAATATACATCCTTGACGTCCTCCTTTCCCAATTTGGAACCAGTCCATTGTTTCATGTCCTGTTCTGTTACTTCTCAACTCACATACAGGCTTCTCAGGAGACAGGTAAAGTGACCTGGTATTCCCTTCTCTTTTTGGAATTTTCCACAAGTTGTGGTGATCCTCATGATCCACATAATCAAAGGCTTTAGCCTAGTCGATGAAGCAAAGTAGTAGAAGTGTTAGTCACTCAGTCATGTGCGACTCTTTGCGACCCCATGGCCTGTAGCTTGCCAGGCTCCTCTGCCTGTGGGGTTTTCCAGGCAAGAATATGGGAGTGGGTTGCTATTCCCTTCTCTAGGGAGTCTTCCTGACCCAGGGATTGAACCTGGGTCTCTTGCATTGCAGGCAGAGTCTTTACCGTCTGAGCTACCAGGGAAGCAAAAGTAGTTTTTCTGGAATTCCCTTGGTTTCTCTATGATCCAGAGAATGTTGGCAATTCGATCTCTGGTTCCTCTGCCTCTTCAAAACCCAGCCTGTACATCTGGAAGTTCTCAATTCATAGACTGCTAAAGACAAGCTTGAAGGATTTTGAGCATAACCTTCCTAGCATGTGAATTGAGCACAATTGTACAATAGTTTAAACATTCTTTGGCATTGCCCTTCTTTGGGATTGGAATGAAAACTGACCTTTTCCAGTCCTGTGGCCACTGCTGAGTTTTCCAAATTCGTCAGTTCTCTTTAATTTACAGATTAAATCTGGATCCTAGCATTTTCAATTATTCTAAATGTATTCCTCTCTGAAGAAACTGTTTGATTAGGACCTTGGGACAGTGGCTTGGCAGAGAATAAAGTAAACTTTTATCTTGTTGAGGGACTTACACAAGAAGAATGCTTCTGTTTGGTATAAAAGTCTGAACTGGTACATGGTAGAGGGTAGAAGAGCTCTGCTCCCTGAGGTCACTCAGAGACCCAGATGCCTTCCATCTGGTGGGTCCACCACCCTAGAGGAATGTGCTCCAGCCAGAGAAAGTGAGGAGAGAGCCAAGAGGGCCACCTCTGTCACTCTCTTCTTGGTGTAACTTTGAACTTTCTGAGCTCCTAATCTTCACAATGGGGTATTACTGTCCATGTCAAATTATGGTTGGGAAGTTGTTTTTTAATTGAAGTGTAGTTGATTGACACAAATGTGTGTTAATTTCTGCTCTACAGCCAAGTGATTTAGTTATACATATATACACATTCTTTTTAAATATTCTTCTCCATTATAGTTTATTGAACATAGGATATTGAATGTAGTTCTCTGTGCTACATATTAGGAACTTGTTTATCCATCCTATATATAAAAGCATATGTCTGCTAACACCAGCCTCCCACTCAGTCCCTCCCCCAGCCCCCTCTCCCTTGACAACCACCAGTCTGTTCTGTCAGTGATTCTGTTTCTGTTTCATATGCAGGTTCATTTGTGTCATTGTTTAGATCCCACTCATAAGTGATATCACATGGTATTTGTCTTTCTTTTTCTGACATTTCACTTAGTATGATAATGTCTAGTTGCATCCATGTCACTGCAGATGACATTATTCCATCCTTTTTTGTGGCTGAGTAGTATTCCATTGTATATATGTACTACATCTTCATCCATTCCTCTGTTGATGGACACTTAGGTGGTTTCCATGTATTGGCTGTGTGAATAGTGATGCTATGAACATCAGGGTGCATATATCCTTTTGAATTTTAGTTTGTCCAGTATATATCCTGTAGTAGGATTGCTGGATCACATGGTACCACTTGTTAGTTTTCTGAGGAACCTCCGTACTGTTTTCCACAGTGGCTGCACCAACATACAATCCCACTAGCACGGTAGGAGGGTTCCCTTTTCTCCACACCCTCTCTAGCATTTATTTGTAGACTCTTAAATGATGATCATTCTGACTGGTGTGGTAGTTCCTCACTGTAATTTTGATTTGCATTTCTCTAGTAATTAGAGATATTGAGTACTTTTTCCTGTGTTTATTGGCCATCTGTATTTCTTTTTTTGGAGAAATATCTATTTAGGTCTTCTGCCTATTTTTGGATAGGTTTTTTATTGTTGTTGTTGAGTTGTATAAGATCTTTGTACATCTTGAAAATTAAGCCCTTACTGGTTGCATCACTTGCAAATATTTTCTCCCATTCTGTAGATGGTCTTGTGTCTAGGAGGTTTTGATTAACTGGTTTATTGTGAAGCACCTAGCAGCCTGAGTCATAGCAGGTGCTCACTCTATGTCTCTTCCTTTCTCCTCCACATTGTGTCTTGCTGGGGAAAATGAGATGACCCTGACCATTGGCTCAGTTTCCATTTTGAGCCTTCAGTAAGTTTTGTCGATGTAGTGTCAGCTGCATTTCCTATTCCCAACATAATTCCAGCCACAACAATTCTCCTTGAATGGAAAATGTTCAGAACAGCCACCCTAATTCTCAACAGAAAACCTAGTTTCCAATTTTGTTCAGAAGATAGAGACCACACACTGACTGATATGTATCATCCCAGATGTTTTACTTTGCATGCTTAAAGATGTATTTATATTATAAACACACGTGGTTTGTACTTTCTTTATAATAAACCAAACATATTTTTTATGAAACTTGTTTTTTTTTCCTACTGATCAATATGTTATTAACTTTTCCCCCATCTGAGTACATAAGGGTCACTTCATTCTTTTGAATTGTATTTACTATTACCTCAGTTTTGTTCATTGCTGATGGACATTTAATTGTTTCTGCTTTTTTGCTATCACAAACAAATGCTGCCATAAACATCCTGGAACATATATCTTTATGCCTAAAGGGTAATACTCTTACAGGATAGATTTTAGATGGACTTAAATTGACAGACATGCTTATCTGGATACTGCTAAATTACCATCAAAATGTCTCTACCAACAGTATATGAGAATTCTCCTTTTTACCAACTTTATATAGGTTTCCAGTGTTTTAAAAATTTCACCAATCTGATGGATGAAAATTTATATCTTAATGTAATTTATACTTTTCTGTTTGGTATGTCTTTTGGCTCTTTGTGTTTTTTCTTTAACCCATCTTTCCTTCTTTACTGCCAACCCACTCGACCTTCCTCTTTCCCCTCCTCCCTCCATTCCTT
>NW_011485533.1:7684-9607 GCF_000754665.1 Bison bison bison | reverse complement strand
TGTGTGTGTGTGTGTGTGTGTGTGTGTGTGTGTGTATGTATAAAGGGGTTGAAATCCAACAATGACATTATTTTGTTGCTCAAATCATTCTATCTGGCCATTGGGAGAGTTAAAAGGTTGACTGCATGTAAACTAGTGCATGAATGCATGCACACACACACATGCACATGCATGCATGTGCACACACATACACACAAGTGCATACATGCACACACAACTATTTTCCTTCCATATGTATGAATTTACACTGAAATCTTGATGCCAATCCAGCACCATAAAGGTAAAGATTATAGTAAAGCTCTAATATGATTATACCTTTTTCTTCTTTTTTGGCAACTTTTTTCTCTGAGAGGGACGAGCCTGGTGTGCATTATCAGCAATGTATTTTTCTGGTTTGACGTTCGTATACACATCAAGTAGTCTCAGAATTGATGATGCATAGGCAATGGCACCCCACTCCAGTACTCTTGCCTGGAAAATCCCATGGATGGAGGAGCCTGGTAGGCTGCAGTCCATGGGGTCACTAAGAGTTGGACACGACTAAGCGACTTCACTTTTACTTTTCACTTTCCTGCATTGGAGAGGGAAATGGCAACCCACTCCAGTATACTTGCCTGGAGAATCCCAGGGACAGAGGAGCCTGGTGGGCTGCCGTCTATGGGGTCACACAGAGTTGGACACGACTGAAGTGACTTAGCAGCAGCAGCAGCATTCCCTGTGAAAAGAAAAAATATGACCAATGAGAATGTAGAGTGGTTACATCATTCTTCCTGTCTGTTGCCTTAGAGCTTCCAAGCAGAACCCTCTTCCAGGGTAACTCAGGTCACCCCCTTTTTTTCCTGACCTCTTCAGTGTGATTATAGTGTTCATCTGTTGTACAGTTATACTCCTTTGTTACAGTCTGTGTGCCTTCTTGGGTTCTCCCCACCTCCTGGGTGATGGAGAACCAGGAGGTTCTTTTTATCATTTGACATACAGTCAAGTCGACTCTGTGATTTACAGTGTCGTGTGTGTGTGTGTGTGTGTGTGTGTGTGTGTGTGCATGTGCACTCTGTCATGTCTGACTCTTCACAGACTCCATGCACAGTAGCCTTCAGGCCCCTCTGTCCATGGAATTCTCCATGCAAGAATACTGGAGTGGGTAGCCATTTCCTTCTCCAGGATCTTCCCAACCCAGGGATTGAAACATTTTCTCATATCTCCTGCATCGTCAGGAGGATTCTTTACCACTGGCACCACCGGGGAAGCCCCTACAGTTCTCATAGTTTTAACAAATACAGACAGTTGTTTGTCAACTGCCATATTTTCTCACATAACAGCTCCTTTATGCCCCAAATTCCTTTATGTTGCTTCCTGGTAATCACTAATTTCTCCATCCTTCACCCCCCTGGAAATTACTGATTTATTTCCTGTCCCTACAGTTTTACATTTCAGAATTTTATGCAAGTGTGAGCATTCATTATGTGGCCTTTGACACCCAGCTTCTTTCACTGACCAAAACACGTTTGAGATTCATGCATAATATTGGGCAAATCAACAGTTTGTTCCTTGAATTGAGTCTGTTTGAATATACTACAGATATGTGTAATTTTTCCAGTTAAAAGACATCAGGATTGTTTCCAGTGTGGAATGAGGATGGGTAAAATTGTATAAAAATTCATGTACAGGCTTTTGGGTAAAACTTAAGTTTTCATTCTTCTTTGATAAATACCTAGAAGTGGATTTCTGGCTCATATGATAGGTGCATGTTTAGAAGAAACTGTTAAACTGTTTTCCAAAAACTGTGTTCCCACTAATGAAATACAGGTGTCAGCTGCTCAAATCCTCCTCAATAGTGAAGATTATCATGTTTGTATCTGTATGTGTATATGTGTGGGCTTTCCCAGATGGCACCAGTGGTAAGGAACCTGCCTGCCAATGTAG
>NW_011485533.1:3817-7143 GCF_000754665.1 Bison bison bison | reverse complement strand
TTGTAGTTTTAATTTGCATTTGCCTGTTGGCTAATGATGTTGAGTATGTTTACATAGACTTCTCTGCCATCTTTTATGGGTTGAACTTTGTCCATGTCCCCTGCCCCTCAAAAAATGTCTAACTCCTAGAATGTGACCTTATTTGGAATTAGGATCTTTGCAAATGATCAGGGAACAATGAGATCAATAGGATGTGTAACATTAGAGTGGGTAAAATACCTGAGTCTGTGAACATCAATATGACTGGTAATTTTTTTTTTGGATGTGGACCATTATTTAAAATATTTATTGAATCTGTAACAATATTGCTCATTTTATGTTCTGGTTTTTCGGCCATGAGGCATGTGAGATATTAGATCCCTGACCAGGCATGGAACCTACATCCCTGCATTGGAAGACAAAATCTTAACCACTGGACCATCAGGGAAGTCCCATGACTTGTAGTCTTATAAAAACAGGGAATTTGCACCCAGGTGCCTGCACAGAGGGAGAAGATGAAGGAAGAGATTGCTAAGCCGAGAAACACTGAAGGTTGCCAGCAAAGCTCCAGAAGCAGGGAAAACAGAACAGATTCTCCCTTGCAGCCCTCAGGAGGAGCCAGCTCTACCAACACCTTGACCTTGGGCTTTATAGCCTCCAGAACAGTGAGAAAGTAAAATGGTTACACCACTTGCTTTGTGAAATGTTGTAACAACAACTTTAGCAAACTAATACACCATCTGTGCATAATCCTTAGTGAAATAGCTGTTTAGATTTTTTATTCATGTTTCCTCTTATTGTTGAGTTTTAGAAGCTCTTTATATATTCTGGATACACAGCTTTTGAAGTCTGTATTGTAGATGAAGAAACAGGGCTCAGACAGGGAAGGCAACATATACCAGGTCACATACATTAGTCTGTCTGTGGAAGAAACTAGCATCTTCACCCCTCTTCTGGCTCCCAGCTTCCAAGTCTTGCTGACTGTCAGCATCTCCTGACCATGTTTCCTTGCTAAGCACTGTAACTCTCTAATGGATTCAAGTAAAGAAGTCTTGTTGGGGATACTGGAGGTGATGGGGACACAGACCTGGCTGCCCTAGAGAGAGGCTGGCAACCTGTGTGTGCTGTTGAAGGGGTAGGGGATGGTGACATTGGTGAAAATCCTAAGTCTGTGACACAAGATGAAAATCTGCATGTCCGTGTAAAACAGCACTGAGTGGAGAGAGACTAGGTGGAAGTTTCTTGTTGTATTGGACACTGTGACCTTCGAAAAGTATAGTATCAGCACTCTTTTTAAACAGCTTTTTTTGAAGTTTGCTAATTTAGGATTACCAGGTTCATCTTCCCTTTCTTTGATGAATGTTCAGAGGTCTCCTCTTCCCCTCACATTACCAGGCTACTCTCACACAGAGACTCTCAGGGAGGGCCTGTGTGTGACAGCCACTCAGTCGTGTCTGATTCTTTACAACCCCATGGACTATAGCCCACCCGGCTCCTCTGTCTATGGGATTTCCCAGGCAAGAATATTGGAGAAGGCTGCTGTTTCCTCCTCCAGGGGATCTTCCCAACTCAGGAATAGAACCTGCATCTCTTGTGTCTCCTGCATCGGCTGGATTCTTTACCACCTGAACCACCAGGGAAGCCCCAGAGAGGGCCTTGGGTAGTTTCTACAAAAGTCTATAAATCAGATGTTTTAAGGGGCTGGGGAATGGGGATTCCCAGCCTCTGACTGCTGAACACCCCCCTCAATTCTTCCTGCCACCTAGTTTTAGGTTTTTTCTTTAATCATTTTATTGTTTCAGAACAGTTTTAGGTTCACAACAAAATTGAACGGAAAGGACAGAGAGTTACCCTGTGCTTCCTGCCCCCACACTTGCACAGCCTCCTGACCTTTAATAGCCTGTGTCCAGAGGGTGTGAGTGTCACAATGGGTGGCTTGATCTTGACACAGCATAATTACCCAAAGTCCATGGTGCACATTAGTGTTCACTCTTGGCGTTGTTGTCCCTCCAGTTAGTATGAACAACAGAGCCTTTCTTTCTAATTCTGTGGTCTTATTTTCCACAACAAGGACATGCAGGGAGACAGGGTAGAGACGGGATGGTGTGGGGGTGAAATTTCCTACTGCTTTTTGTCTTCAAATGTCTCCCATTCTTCATCAGATTCATCCAAGTTTTGCTTAGTGGAAACTTATTCTAAATCTGGCAGATGGTTAAATAATATTACTAGTTTCCAGTGCTTTTAAAATGTTATGTGACTATGTGTGTGTGTGTGTGTGAATTATGTATACCTTAACCTAGAAAATACTTTAACAAGGTCTCTTCCAGAGAAAATTGGTTGCAGAAACGATTTCATGAAAATTCACTTAGTGATACCTTATCAATATTACTAGATACATATAATTCAACACCATTTCCCCTAATAAATACAAAAGTAAATAAAAACAAATTACTGCCACATAATGAAAAATACTTTAACCAAATGTTGATGGGCTTATTTTCAGTTATGGATATATATTTTGAAACAATTCTAAAACTACAAGACTAAACTTTTAAGATAAAATAAATCATATTAGCCCCAAAAACACCCAATAATAATTTAATTCATGGGACTCCCATGCCGATCCAGTGGTTGAAACACCACGTTTCCGATGCAGGGGGCACGGGTTCTATCCCTGGTCTGGGAACTAAGATCCCACATGTGGCATGGCGTGGCTGGGGTTGGCAGGGAGAGTTTCATTCATTAGGGAATGTTCAGCATTTATATATGCAGTCTGTTCTGTCTACTTCACTTGGTGACACCATTCCTTTCCTCCCTCCCTTCTTGGCATTGCTTTTCACACTGGAGGGGGAGGAGGACATAACTGTGCTCATCCTGAGCCTGGTTCTTCTGCACTGTGATTCTAGGAGCGGCAATTAGGTGCATAATTGCCTGCGGTTACCCTGAATGTTTTCTTCAGAGCTGCTGGTTGTACTCTAAACAACTACAAATGCTTTTTCCTTTTTGGAAATAGTGTCATTCAAACCACATTATTCCTCTACCCACACTCTCCATTCTCTGTAACAACTTCTAGGGTGCTTGTGAAGCTTGAGAGGGCATCAGAAATCATACTCCTTATCACCTCAAAACAGGTTAGGTTATTCTACAATCCTTGCTACAGGCCAGAAAGGGAGTATTGAATAGGGAATTCTCCTAATATGAAAATGGAGGAACAGGTACAAAAAGAGATTAGGTGACTTATGAACATCCCCTAATTCTTGGTTAGCACTCTTACTTTGTGGAGTTCAAGGTATCACAGGACCTGATGCTCAGAGCAAAGTTTCTGTGAGGTAGGCAGAGCAGACATT
>NW_011485533.1:1520-1752 GCF_000754665.1 Bison bison bison | reverse complement strand
TGACTCTCCCCCTTCCCCCATTATCCTCTATGCACAACTTAAGGTATAAAAATGACTTTGGAAAATAAAGCACGAGCCTTGATCACCGAAGCTTGGTCTCCCCATGTCGTTATTTCTCTCACCTTCTGCCTGAATTCTCATCTGAAGGGTGGAGGCTCGTCAAGCCTACTAATTTTGCCTGGGCTTCTAAGATCTGACCGGGGAGGCCTTAGTGTCTCCTCTCCTTCAGGAG
>NW_011485533.1:0-1046 GCF_000754665.1 Bison bison bison | reverse complement strand
CAGGTTGTTCAGTCATCACCACTATCTACTTCCAGGACTTTTTCATCAGTTCAATAAAAAGCTCATACTTATTAGCTATCACTCCCCCTTCCTCCCTCCTTGCACGCTGGAAACCATTCATCTATTTTTGATTCTATGTGGTTTCCTCTTCTTTGCCTTCCCCATAAACAGAATCATGCAGTATGTTTGAGTACCTACATTTATTATTTTAAGTTGGATAACATAAAATATCACCCAGTGAGATTTATGTTTCATTAAAAATAGATATCTTAAAATAATTGAAAGCATGCCTTAAGAAGAAAATGTCTTCCTTAGATACAATTAAGAGAAAAAAATCTATGTTTGGGGTTTTTCTGGTGCCCCTGGTGACAGTAAAAATTCTGTAGGCAAATGTCTACTCAGACATTACTTTTACAGAACATAGTTGTCTGTTCCTCATACATGGGGTATTGTGATACAGAGTTCACTGCACTATAGGGTACCAAAGTTCATTATGTTTCCCTGCCGCAGGGAGAATGACTACAGGAGTTAGTAGGGGCATAAAGACAGGGTTGTTCTACAAGCAGGGCATCACTTCAGGTAATGTAAAGATTCATTATACGTAGAGCTACTCCAAAAACTTATGCACCACATCAGTATCAAAAATATATAATGCATGCTTCTTTTGCACAAGAGACTGTTAGATTTTTAAAAGTAAAAAGCAACAATCTGACAGCAAACATACTTTGTGGAAACTCATTTTCCACAATGAGTTTCTTGCTCTATCAAGAATACTTTCATCTACAAAAGTATACTGAAAATAAATTGTCAGGAATGAAAAGATCCCTTTTCGCAGAAAAATACAAAAAACAAAAACATTATTAAGATCTCAGAAATCATCTCCATATCCATCACAAATTGATGTCCAGTATAGACTGCAGAGAGATCCAACAAGTCCATCCTAAAGGAGATCAGTCCTGGGTGTTCATTGGAAGGACTGATGTTGAAGCTGAAACTCCAATCCTTTGGCCACCTGATGCAAAGAGCTGACTCACTGGAAAAGACCC
>NW_011485532.1:20795-22214 GCF_000754665.1 Bison bison bison | reverse complement strand
GAAGAGATGCTGGTTTGATCCCTGGATAAGGAAGATCCCCTGGAGGAGGGCATGGCAACCCACTCCATTATTCTTGCCTGGAGAGTCCCATGGACAGAGGAGCCTGGCAGGCTACAGTCCAGAGGGTCACACAGAGTCGAACACGACTGAAGTGACTGAGCACACATGCATGCACTCTTCTGTGATTGCTATGCTCCCAGTGAAGTCCTCTGGCCTGGGTTCTATTCCTGGCTCTGTCCCTCGGTCTCCATATCCTCATCTCTAGCTGGATGACCTCTGTGTCACTCCATTTATATAATAGAAGAATTAGCCCTTTTATTTTGGATGCAGATGTCCGGAGGATTCTACAAAGAAGGCTTGATTGCTTCGTGTGTTATTTTGAGTGGTTAATGGGATTCTTTTCCATGGTGCATTATGTTGTGCTTGCCTACACCGACGCTCACCTGCTACTTTTCAGCCCACTCGTTCAGCCTCTCAGCATCTTCTGCAGTTTAATCTAAAGATCTTAACATGTTACTACTCAAAAGGGTTGAGTGTTGCCTGGAAACCTGAAGTTTTTACTAGGCTGACTTTCTTCCACATAATTTTTGAGTAAGTCAGATGAACTAGATCTCTCTATCAGTTTTTTTTGAGGGGAGGCCATAATGTCTAGAGGGTGTCCCAGGTGGCTCAGTGATAAACAAATTCACTTGCCAATGCAGGAGATGTGGGTTTGATCCCTGGGTCGGGAAGATCCCCTGGAGTAGGAAATGGCAACCCACTCCAGTATGCTTGCCTGGGAAATCCCATGGATGGAGGAGCCTGGGGGGCTACAGTCCATGGGGTGACACAGAGTTGGACATGACTGAGCATGCACACACACACACACACGGGGTCTAGACTTCTCTCCTCAGAGAAAATCAGGTTCTTCCCTGTTTCCTGTCCCTGTGCCCATCATTTATCCTGATACAACTGTACTTGCACTCCAATGGTGGTTTGGAACTGAGTCAAAATCTTTTGCTTTCACATTCCCTTTTTAATCCATATGTATTTTTACTGCTTAAAAATTTCTGATAGATTGGTCTGGCATGACTTCATCTTGTGTAAACTGTTGTCCAAATGGTCATTGAGCTCATCCTTTGACTTAAAACTTATGTGTTGCCCAGCCTGTGCCCTGGGATCTCTTTAGGACCCTACTTTATGAATGGAGCTCGTATTGGCAATGTGGCAGTCTTGGCGTGGGGCCCTTGCTGAGGATAGGCTGCATCTTTGGACCTAGTTTCACGTAGACGCCTTGCCCCTGAGTCCTAGTGACAGGTGCAGAGTTAAGCTATTCTGTAGGCCTTGGACATCCACAGCATTTGCCACTATCTAGTCTCATGACTTGGACACTTCTAGTGGGGGCGGGGGAGCAGACATCCCACTGATATTCTGCTTGGT
>NW_011485532.1:17184-17927 GCF_000754665.1 Bison bison bison | reverse complement strand
ATTGAACCTGGACTGGCATCTCGTTTCATACATGATATTTTACATGTTTCAATGCCATTCTCCCAAATTCTTAAATCTCTCTTATGATCTTTATGGTCAATTAATTTTGGGAGAAAACTCTTGAGAGTAGGTTACCAGAGAAAAGGCGTTGAGGAGAGGTGCTGGGCCTGCTGAATTACTGACCTCTATAGGTTGCTGGGGACTTCCTGAGTTTCTTTAGGTTCACACTTAACGTCCGTGGGCCCTTAAGAGGAGTTTGACTTGTTCTTTAACCTTTGCCATCCAATGCTAGACTAGGGTACATCCCATCACTTTTCGTTCATTCTTGCTTGTTGAGTTTCAGACTCAACTGCTAGAGCTGCATGCAGGAAAGGCAGTTCCCGAAAGGTAGCACCTTCTGTTATGTTCTATGGGCAGCAGGAATGGGGTCTATATAGGACATGCTAGCGTCTCACTCAGCTTTCACTTCTAGAGCAAACAGCCTATTCTACAGCCCCCTCCCCAGGGAACTCGGTGCATATCATTTTGCATGTCTTTTTTTCTTCCCCTTTCCTGCCTTTCTTCCTCCTTCCTTCCTTTCTCTCTCGCTTTCCTTCCTTCTTTCTTTTAAAAAATTATGTATTTATTAGGTCTTAGTTGTGGCATGCAGGATCTTTAGTTGAGGCACGTGGGATCTAGTTCCCTGACCAGGGATGGAACCCAGGGAGCACGGAGTCTTGGCCACTGGACCACCAGGGAAGTCA
>NW_011485532.1:16108-17084 GCF_000754665.1 Bison bison bison | reverse complement strand
GTCATGTCCTTCTTTCTTTATTTCTTCCTCCCTTCCTTTCTTTTCTTCTTTCTTCACTGTTTGGACCAGAAATGGGCACCTGACCCAAGAGTGATCCTACCGGGACTGGCACCAAGGGCTTGGCCTAATAGTGGCCTTGGCAATCAGCCAGACCATGCAGACAGTGCCATCTGGAATTTGGACTAGAGAATGTTGAGCGGCTTTGTCAGTTGGTCATTTGAGTGGCACGGGACACCGTGAGAGGTAATGTGACACATGAGAGACAGAAATGCAGAGAGTAGCAGGTCTCCAGAGAAACCTCACTTCCTGATGACTTTCAATTTCCACTTCCTCTAACTTCCTCCCCTCACTTTTTAATTATTTTTTATTGTGGAAATTCTCAGATATATGCAAAATTAAAGACAATAGCTTAATAAACCCCATGTACCCATCACCCAGCTTAAGCAATTATGGCTGATCTTGTCTCATTTAATTCCCACCCACTTCTTCCTCCCATCCCCTGAAGCACTAAAAGCAAAATAGGTTTATTGAGTTATAATTTACAAACTATAGAATTTACTCATTTTAAAAAATTTACCCATTTGAAGTGTAAAACTGAATGGCTTCTAGTCAATATACAGAGTTGTAGAACTATCAATAACCACATGCAGTTTTAGAACATTTTTTATCACCCCCAAAGAGATTCCTTGTGCTCATTTTCCTGAACTTTCTCACCCTGAGCACTCTGCAACCACCAGTTTGCTTTCTGTCTCTATATATTTGTGTTTTTAGGGCATTTTATATAAATGGAATCATACAATATGCAGGTTTTGCTTCTAGCTTTCTACATGTGGCATAATGTTTTTGAAGCTGTGGCGTGTATCAGCTCTTCATACATTTTTAATTGCTGAATAGTATTTCATTGTAGGGATTGGGGTCAGGAGGAGAAGGGGACGACAGAGGATAAGATGGCTGGATGGCATCACCAACTCGATGG
>NW_011485532.1:14820-16008 GCF_000754665.1 Bison bison bison | reverse complement strand
TCCGGGAGTTGGTGATGGACAGGGAGGCCTGGCATGCTGTGATTCATGGGGTCGCAAAGAGTTGGACATGACTGAGCGACTGAACTGAATTGATTCCATCGTATGGACATATCACATTTTGCTTCTCCATTTACCACCTGATGGGCATTTGAGTTGTTTCTACTTTTTGTCTGTTATGAATAATACTATTATAAATATTCACCCCTAGAACATTTTGAAGCCAATCTCAGATATTATCATTTCATCTGTAAATACTTGGATATGTAGATCTAGATCAAGCATGGGAGTCTTAAAAACAGTCACAGACACACCACCATTACCACATGTAAACCAATTAATAATAATTCTTTAATACCCTAAGCTCTCCAATGAGATTAAAGTTTCCAATCATCTCTCAGATGCTATGGGATTTTGTTAGTTATATATTTTGTTAGAATCAGGTTCTAATTATGATCTACACACTGCAATTGCTTGATATGTATTTAAGATTTTTTAATGACTTTTTTGGGCCATGCTGTGTGGCATGCGAGAATCTTAGTTCCTTGACCATGGATCGAACTCATGCCTGCTGCTTTGGAGTCTTAACCATTGGACTGCTAGGGAATCCCCTATTTAAGCTTTTTAATCTACAGGTTTCCCCATATCTTCTCTCCTTCTTGCTCTCCAATTTATTTGTTGAAGAAATGAGATCATTTGTTATGTAGAGTTTCTGGGAGTCTGGATATTGCTGATTGCATCCCCATGATGTCTTTTAACATGTTCCTCTGTCCTCTGTTTTTCCTGTAAATGGGTAGCTGGATTGATGTTTGATCAGACTCACATTTGCCTTTCAGCAAGACTTCCACAGAGATGGTGTCATGTGCCTCTGTTAGGAGATGCGTGTTGTGTGGTCATCTCACTCTTTGTGATGTTAGCAGCCACTGGGGATTATTAACTAGAATGGATCCTGAATGAAATTCTCCTTGTCCTTTTCACTTCAAAGTACCTAGCTAGCCTGAGGAACTCATTTTCAAGCTGAGGCAGCATGGTGGGGTGGATCTGGAAACTCTGAAGCTTCTGCAAATGTGTGCATTTTGAAAGGAGCTGCTTGGGTGGCATACCTGGTCTAGCAAGAAGTGCCAACTATTTGGGTCTTCCTCTGTATATTATTTTGAGCTGCCATAATGAAAAAAAAAAAAAAAAAGCAGA
>NW_011485532.1:12101-13846 GCF_000754665.1 Bison bison bison | reverse complement strand
GCCCAGCGCATCTGATTGCTACACAGCACTCTGCTTGAAGTGCGTTACTAGCAAATGGTGGAGAAGATGGGAATTCGCCAGACAGTGGTGTCTCCTATTAATATTCATTTGTATTTTGGTTTTCTATAGCATAGTGAGTACCTGTTATCAAAATACAGCTGTGAAAGAAAGATGAAACAGGGATCCAAACAAGAAGAGAGGACACAGTGAACATTACATCATGCCAAGGAAATAATTCACCTTTTCACCATTACTGTTGTCTTTTTATAAACTCTACCTGTCAGCAGGCATCAGTGTTTCAAATAAACAAACCCCCAAACTAGACGAAAAAGCAGACAGGGCCACCTTGTTTAATTGGTGGAAAGTGATAGATGTTGTGAGTAGAGATGCGGCCCTAATTCAGTTTCACAAGTCCCCAAGAGCTACTGGTTGTCCAGTGCTGACATGGCCTTTGCTCCTGTGGTTCTTGCCAGCTCTCTGTGGAGACAGACACACACAAGAGAATCAGAGAACAGGACATGGAAACAAGCAAGTCGCTACAGGGTGGCTCCTACATTAAGTACTAGGAGGAGATCAGAGACAGAAATTAATGTGGGCTGAAAAAGCTTCTGGAAGGAGGTAAGATCCTGGCATCAGTAGTTTATGCCAATGTGTTTAGTGATACCTCTGGACCACTTATTGGATGCTTTTCCATTCTGTGCCCAGAAAGCAGATCTTGCAAATGTTGGCAAGAAGCCAGGCCTGAGAGTCTAAAGGACTCTGGGTGTCTGGGGCCACTGTGGCTCCTGGTGTGGGCGATCACTTCCTAACTCAAGTGGGGAAGGCTTACTTCAGTCAGTCTGAGATACTGCATTCAAAGGACACCAGAGGAAGGTTTGGGGGTTATTTCCAAGTGAAAAGGAATTAAGAGCCTGAGTTATTTTTAAAAACTCATATGCATACCTTTTAGCTCCAGTATTTCTTGCTGGATTGAAGAATTGTGTAAGCAGTCATTTGGCCAGCTGTGTTCCCCATCAGGGAGGCAGTGTGGACCATGAAAAATACACGGTTTTTCTGTGAACTTGAACAGATCCTATACCCCTTCTGAGCTACAGTTTCTGCCTCTGTAAAGTTCAGGCTGAGAATGCCTCGTGGGATAGTTTTGAGGATTAAATAGAATGATTGATGTGCAAGTGCTCAGAGCGACAGTGGCAAGTACAATAGTAGGTGCTTTTCGGATGACTGTGATGCAGTCCTTAGCGGACGCCTCCTTGGTGGGTGGCACCTGGCATCTCTGAGGTGGGGTACATTCCTCAGGACAGAGCCAGCGCTGAGGGATTTGCGAGGTGCGGCAGGATGGGGGCTGATGGCAATTGCTCATTCTCAGCCGTTTAAAAATGACATTTGCTTGAGCTCCCGTGGGTGTTATGGATGCTTCCCCCTCCTTCATTTGCGTTTTGCCAGCTTGTTAGCAGAGGTTACCTGATCCGATGTTTCGAGAAGCGCAGGCCTCTCCCTGTGGGCTGCAGAGGGAGCTCCGGGGCCGCGCGCTACCGGGGGCGTGGGTGGAGGGGGCGGTGGTTCAGGCGGACGGGAGGGCGGGTGAAGCCTCGCTTCCGTCCCTCGCCTCCCGGAGGCCCCCAAGTCCCCGCCGGTCCCCGGCTCGCGGCGAAAGCAAGCTGTGCGCGCGGCGCCCTCTGGTGTCCCGGAGCTGTCACTGCGGGAGTGCCCGAGCCCCCAGCCCGCTCGGATCACCGAGAGTGACT
>NW_011485532.1:10264-12001 GCF_000754665.1 Bison bison bison | reverse complement strand
CAGAGCCTGAGAGGCTATGTATTCATCCCTTCAAATGTTAAAATGTTTTTAACGGTAAAGGTAAGAAGAAGAATTACTATTGTCTCAATTATGGCATTATCTTCTCTTACTTGAGTTCCCCCTCCTCGCACCTCCCCTCTCCTTTTATATGAACTCGGCAGGACAGGTTTATCACAAGTAGAGTGTTCCAATTCAGTACCCATCACCAAATGTGTTTCTGTGAAAGGCAGATCTGTAAGAGGTTGGAGAGAGAAAATGATAAGAGAAATACAATTGCAAGAAACAATTGCATGTCACTTTTAAGAAAACCCAAGGCTTGCAGAAGCACTGCCATTGTGTGGGCCTTCTTAAATGTACATTTTTCTTCTTCTTTTTTCCCCCTTACCTATCCTCTCTATTTTTAATTTTATTGTTGCACATATGCAAAGTTCAAAGTTCAAACTTGATTTCTTCTGCCAGTGTTCAACTGCTTGCTTTTCTCTGTAACTGTGCAACCTCCCTGCAAGGGGAAAATCTGGGAAGGCATAGCAGGAAAAATACTGAAGGCCACTTCCACTGCTCAGGACTTAGTATAGGTCTGTACACCTTGGGTTTAGAGGGACATGCACTGGACCACCAAGAGAAAGTGGCAGAGAGCCCCAGGGGCCTTGGTTTTTTTGTTTTGTGTACTTGGTCTTCTTGGGAGATGTGGCTGGTTGGTGGACCTAAGGCTGGACTCCCAGAAAGGACCACTGGATATTTTCATGGTGTTTTTAGCACTTTTCAAGGAGGGAGGATGCCCCACCCAGAGTCTGAGACTCTGCCCTTGATCTCCAGGCCCGATGGTGGGGAGCTGTGGCAGCCCCAGGGGTTAAACTGGGAATTTCAGTTGTGTATAGCGCTAGTCTTTTCCAATGAGTCAGCTCTTCGAATGAGGTGGCCAAAGTACTGGAGTTTCAGCTTTAGCATCATTCCTTCCAAAGAAATCCCCGGGCTGATCTCCTTCAAAATGGACAGGTTGAACTGAGAGCGCTAGTGCTGCAAGGCTTCTGCTTTGATTCTCAGCCTCAGTTTCCTCATATGGAGAAGGAGGATGACAACCTGTAAGGCTGAGTGAGGATCAGAGGGGTTCATCAAGTGGACAGCTCATAGGATGCATTCAAGTTATAGTAGTGCTTTCCACTTTGTTGGGAATGTGGATCCTGTGAAGTGTGTGTATGTAAGGGGAGAAGACAGAGGAGAAAGAAGAGTTCCATTAGAATTCCTTTGAGATGGAAATAGCAAATTGCAGTGACTCCTAGCAGAGAGAGAGAGAGGAGCACTCATGTTCAAGTGGGACTAATGTCAGGGTGAGCATAGTGATGGAATGGAAATATTTCTGAGTTTATAAACCAGTGGACAGGACTGGATTCAAGAGCCAAGGACTTATCTCAAAGTGGCAGGATGCTGAACCTACCAATAAGGTTCAAATCTACTTACCAAATCTACCAATAAGGTAAAAGGAAAACCATCTCCAGAAAAATGAGAAGCACTGAAACCAGGGCAAGAAGAATGGAAGTTAGACCCAGAAAGAACTCTGTGAGTGAGGGCTGTGAGCAGTGTTTAGCAAAAGGAGGAAATGAAATCTCATTCTGTGGAAATACAGTATTTCTGAAGAGCCCTGCCTGAGAGCACAACCCAGCTGTGCAGGCAGGCGGTGCAGTGGCTGCTTCACATCCTCACATAAATACAGATTTCTCCTTTCTGTTTTCATCGGAA
>NW_011485532.1:7389-8392 GCF_000754665.1 Bison bison bison | reverse complement strand
GAGGGATCACTTGGACTTTATTCCAGAGTTGTGCAAACTTGGGACAAATGAGAAAGAGGGAGTGGGCTAGAAAGCCATCAGCAAGCATAAAACATGGGTTCAGACTCTTTATTTTTGATGTAATTCATCTCTGATGTTTCACTGATGACTGAATTATGCTGTGTTTCATTTAATTGAATTTGAACTTGTTTAAGTAAGCCATTATGGTGCTCTGTGAGGTCTGCAGCCTGAGACCAGTGAGGGTCTTGAACGTTCCTTTGAATACCTGCTTCGAGAGCCTAGCATTGTGTATTCTGAAAAGTGAAATGAATGCCTTATTCACTATCAATGATGTCTGGAACTCTGAAGAGGATAAGGAGTGTCTTGCTGGGACCTTGCAGAGACATGTGTGACCTTGATTTATATTTTGGGTAACTGTGAAGCCATAAATTCCCAGAATTCTTTACCCAAAAGGGGAAACCTTGGATAAGGAATTGTTGTTGCCGTTGGTTGGACTAGGTGACCACACCATTGGCAGTGGCCCAAGAGTCTATAAAAAAAAAAACAAACCAACCAAGCAAATGCTTATGGGATTGATTGTCCAGGGTATCCTCTAGTGCTAAGATGATGGCCTGTAGTTGACTCAGTTTTGATGACTCTTGAGTCCTGTCCATGATTAGGGATGTCCAGGTTGGATGATGAACAGCAGCAGCAGCTCTCCAGCAGTGCTGCTGTCTGTAAAGTGTCCCAGTTCCCTTTGCGGATCTGAAGTTGATCCCAAGGCGCTCTTCAGGTGATCATTGAATCTGGAAGAAGGTAATCTCCTTCAGCATCATTGGATCTGTCAAGGGCCTGGGGACAGAGGAGGCCACCCATTCCTCTAGGTGAGCTATGCTATAAGGCCCAGGTTTGGCCCTATTGTGGAAATATTATTTTCGTTTCAATAAGGAGGGGGGCTGCCACCATGATCAAAAGCATCCTGGGCAGCTGGCATGGAGAGTCTCCTGTGAGAGTCTCCATCTGC
>NW_011485532.1:4852-6036 GCF_000754665.1 Bison bison bison | reverse complement strand
AGGGTTGGGAATAAAGCATTAAGGATGTTTTTCATAAGGGTCTTTGCCACAGGGATACCAGGGGTGCATGCTTTCTACTATAATACTGAAGATCAAGATATTTGTTGCACCAGAGTCATTTAGGGTCCTAATATGCCATCTGCTTTTAGGCATGTGACCTCAGCATTCCATATGACAACTGTTTCTTACCCCAGTGACCACCCATGACCATCATATCGCACATGTTATCAGTCTTTTCCCTGAACACTATATAGAATAGGACCAATGCCTGGTTGAAACATACACTCAGCAATCACTGGATGAGAGTTGTTCCCCTGAGTATGGCATCAGTCATACCTTGTGCAGGAATTGAGACACGTGACTCAATCTGAGACCAATAGGTCCAGGCTGAGATACCCAACACAGGGCCACTTTAAGTAGGGTCCCAATCCCATAGTCTTGGCCTGAAATGCAAATCTTCTGACTCGGGTAGATTAAATCAGTGACTGAGGCTTGCTAGGACTTATTAAATGCTGCAGCAACTCTAACGTGAGTTCACTAGCAGGTAGCAGCACGGTTCAAAGAGCACACTAGGCAGCAGGCCCTAGGGAGCGGCTCAGAGTGCAGATTTGCCTGCAGGCTGTGGAACCAGGTAGTTAACTGGAAGCAGTAGAAGAAAGGCCTTCAGGAGGTGCTGGGCATCTTTTAGACACTGCTGTTCTCAGCACCAACCATCTTGGAGTTCCTCTGTGAAAGGGCAGTATCATACCTGCTACTCACACACCAAATTGGTTTGAATCTTGAGGCCAAAGATGCCACACATGCACCAAGAGGATGTGAAAAGGTTTATTATTCATATCACGAGGCTTTCTGGAGAGAGTAGGGCTGGCATTCAAGCCCATCCACTTGCCTTGTGCAAAGGATGTGTGGTGAGAGGCTCTGGTTTTTAGTGTGGGTAGAAGATGGGGTTGGGGTGAAGAGTCTTGAACATGGCTCGGGGTGTACTTGGTTTGAGCTTTCTCATCAGCACCAGGCGAGAGAGGGCTCAGCCTTTCTTATTGGCTTACTAGATGTGGGGCAGAAGGGGAAAAGGGGAAAGTAGCTTGAAAGCTGTCAGCAGTCAGACATCAACAATGGAGCTTTTTGTTACCATCTTCCTGTCACTTCAGATAATATATTGCATACTCGAATACAGTTAATGGGAA
>NW_011485532.1:0-776 GCF_000754665.1 Bison bison bison | reverse complement strand
GGGCTTTTGTTTTTTGGGAGATTTTTTTTTTTTTTATCACAGTTTCAATTTCAGTGCTTGTAATTGAGTTGTTCATAATTTCTGTTTCTTCCTGGTTCAGTCTTGGAAGAATGAACTTTTCTGAGAATCTATCCATTTCTTCCAGATTATCCATTTAATGCCATATAGTTGCTCATAATAGTCTCTTATAATCCTGTGTATTTATGCACTGTTTGTTGTAAGCTCTCCTTTTTCATTTCTAATTTTGTTGATTTGATTCTTCTGTCTTTTTTTCTTGATTAATCTGGCTAAAAGTTTGTCAATTTTGTTTATCTTCTCAAAGAACTAGCTCTTAGTTTTGTTAATCTTTACTATTGTTTCTTTAATTTCTTTTTCATTTATTTCTGCTCAGATCTTTATGATTTCTTTCCTTCTGTTAATTTTGTTTTTTTGTGTGTGTTCTTTTTAGGTGTAAAGTTAGGTTGTCTATTTGATGTTTTTCTTGTTTCTTGAGATAGGATTGTATTGCTATAAACTTCCCTCTTAGAACTGCTTTGCTGCATCCCATAGATTTTGAGTTGTCATGTTTTCATTGTCATTTGTTTCTAGGAATTTTTATATTTCCCTTTTGATTTCTTCAGTAACCAGTTCATTATTTAGAAATGTATTGTTTAATCTTCATGTGTTTGTGTTTTTTACAGTTTTTTTTTTCTTGTAATTGATATTTAGTCTCATAGCATTGTGGTCAGAAAAGAATCTTGGTATGATTTCAATTTTCTTAAATTTACTGAGGTTTG
>NW_011485531.1:11234-11889 GCF_000754665.1 Bison bison bison | reverse complement strand
ATTCATCTCACATGCTATTAAAGTAATGTTCAAAATCCCTTCAGCGAAACTTCAGCAATACATGAACCAAGAACTTCCAGATGTAGAAGCTAGATTTAGAAAAGGCAGAGGGACCAGAGATCAAATTGCCAACATCCGTTGGGTCATAGAAAAAGCAAGGAAATTCCAGAAACATACCTACTTCTGCTTCATTGACTACGCTAAATCCTTTGACTGTGCAGATCACAACAAACTGTGGAAAATTCTTAAAGACATGGAAATACCAGACCACTTTACCTACTTCCTGAGAAACTGTATGTGGGTCAGGAAGCAACAGTTAGAACCGGACAGACTGGTTCAAACTGGGAAAGGAGTATATCAAGGCTCTATATTGTAACCCTGCTTATTTAACTTATGCACAGAGTACATTATGCAAAATGTTACGCTGGATGAATAATAAGCTGGAATCAAGATTCCTGAGAGAAATAACAACCTCAGACATGTAGATGACAAAAATCTAATGGCAAAAAGCAAAGAAAACCAAAGAGCCTATTCATGAAGGTGAAGAGGGAAGTAGGAAAAGCTGGCTTAAAACTCAGGGAGGGGAGTTCAGGATGGGGAACACATGTACACCTGTGGCAGATTCATGCCAATGTATGGCAAAACCAATACAATA
>NW_011485531.1:10361-11034 GCF_000754665.1 Bison bison bison | reverse complement strand
GCTGTGGTTTTTCCAGTGGTCATATATGGATGTGAGAGTTGGACCATGAAGAAAGCTGAGCACCGAAGAATTGATGCTTTTGAACTGTGGTGTTGGAGAAGACTCTTGAGAGTCCCTTGGACTGCAAGGAGATCCAACCAGTCCATTCTAAAGTAGATCAGTCCTGGGTGTTCTTTGGAAGGACTGATGCTAAAGCTGGAACTCCAATACTTTGGCCACCTGATGTGAAGAGTTGACTCATTGGAAAAGACTCTGATGCTTGGAAAGATTGAATGAAGGAGGAGAAGGGGACGACAGAGGATGAGATGGTTGGATGGCATCACCAACTCAATGGTCATGAGTTTGAGCAAACTCTGGGAGATAGTGAAGGACAGGGAAGCCTGGTGTGCTGCATCCAGTCCATGGGGTCAAAAATAATTGGACACGACTTAGCACCTGAACAACAACAACCCATTAAACACTGGAAATTCAAACTTTGCCTTTCAACAGGTGCCTTGTAATAAAATCTTGTTACTAGATAATGGCCAAATGTCTTTGTGCTTCACATCTGGGAAGAACTATGTGGTGAGATAGAGCACTTATTTAAGAGTTCTAAGTGATCATATAAATATTATTTTACTTGTGTTATTAAGGGAAACTCAGAAATTTATTGGCCCTTGCAAGAGAAACTCCT
>NW_011485531.1:4656-7485 GCF_000754665.1 Bison bison bison | reverse complement strand
CCATGGAATCGCTAAGAGTTGGACACGACTGAGTGACTTCACTTTCACTTTTCACTTTCATGCATTGGAGAAGGAAATGGCAACCCACTCCAGTGTTCTTGCCTGGAGAATCCCAGGGACGGGGGAGCCTGGTGGACTGCCGTCTATGGGGTCGCAAAGAGTCGGACACGACTGAAGTGACTTAGCAGCAGCAGCAGCAGCATGAGTTTGTGGTTGAGAATGTAAAATAGCTACTTTGTAAACTGTGATCAAATGCACTGGAACTAGTAACACCTACCTTGTCTCTCCCAGTGGAGAGTTTCTTTCTAATTTATCAAGGATTCAAGGGTAACTGCTAAGGGCCATTTTATACTTTAGGCTTTAGTCTCTCAACTTTGAGACATACCATCTGAGGGTCCCCCATAGCCTTACCTCATTCACCTTATAGATAAGCTTAAAACTTACTTTACACTGAAAAGCTGCAGTTTCCCAAATGTCCAAACTGATTTGCCTCAGGGCTTTTACACCTACCTGCTCTTACTTGGGCTCCTATCCCTTTACTCCTTTTAAATTGCACTAATGTGATACATTTTAACTTCTAATTGCTCCTAGACACACAATCGGTAACATCCCCAAGAATATCAAGGTGTCTTCCACAGAGCATGCGGTCTGTTAATATTTAGAGAATTAATGAGCCAATGAAGTGCTATCTAATTTGTTTTAATTTCTCCTACTTTCTTTGATTAAGTAATTCATGTACACATCTTTTAATTTTACAAAATGATGGACTGAAAGTATTAGGAAGGCCATGAGTCACCGTCTTTCACATTACCTATTTCTTAAGCCCAACAATTTTACTACTAATTTTTTTATATTTCCAAAGAAACAGCTACTCAATCGCATAATATTCTGCTTTATATCACAAAATAAGATAAAAATTTCCCAATTTGTTTTCCAAAATACATAGTTCCTATGCTCTTAAACCTGATACACAGAGTTAAGTATGTAACCAAAGATTTGATTAGTAAACTTATATTCTGAAGCTATTTAAATCTCCTGTTAAAAGACACATTTAGGAATTAATTAGAAAGAAGAAAGAAATTTAAAAAGAATGAAAATTTTATTTTATAAAAAGAAGGAAGAAAGAAGGAAGGGAAATCTCCAAGGTATCACATAAAACAGGAAGACAAAATGATAAACGTTGTTTCTTCTAGCCCAGCACCAATTCTCCATTAGTTGAAACATTCACTGCTCTACTTCAACAACAAATTAAAGAAGCCAGCGCAGACTCATTGTGGGTAGGAGAAGAAACTGGACATGACCCTGGAACATGTGCTGTCTGTGTCAGTAGTGCTTACCCTCATTACAACTTGGTCAGGTTCTCTTTTCCTCATTTCTATAAGCTTCCTCATATTGGTGTGGGAAGGAACTGTGGATAGTGTAAGTGACCTTGCCAAACCTCCAGGATGTTCATCTTGCTGGTTTCTGAATGGGTCCTTGGACCCCATAGGAATTCATACTATGGAGGATCACTGTTGGCACCTGCTGGCACTCCAGTTACTTTTCCTGCATAAATCTTGAGTGATAGGCTTTCTGGGCTCTTAACGATGAAGTGTTTTCTCCGTCTCACCCTCATTATATTCAAGAATTCCTTGATCTCCTCCTTAGTAGGGCAGTTACCTTTCATGAAAGGAGACTCATCAGAAGACTCTCTTGGGAAGCCCCTGCCACCATTTAGACTCCCAACGTTAGTGACATCCAGTTTGCTGACAAGGCCATGAAGTGCTTGATAGATTCTACTTCTTTCAACCTAAGGTAAAAGAGCAGCTCCATGTATTCAGAGGCTTTTCAGAAGATCATGAGGATGTGGTCCCTTTATTCTTTATTGACTTTTTTCAGTGTATTTGCCTTTGTAATGGGCATTCATTTTATAATTGAGCAAAAGGAACTATACAAACAAAGTCACCTTCTGGGTTAAGTCTCTGCATGGGTGCTCACACAGAAACAACTACCAGTTGTGTGTATTTGTTAGTATAAGTGTTGTTATTGTTGTTCAGTCACTAAGTCATGTACAACTCTTTACCACCCCATAGACTGCAGCACGCTAGGCTTCCCAGTCCTTCCCTTCTCCCAGAGTTTGCTCAAACTCACGTCCACTGAGTCAGTGATACCATCCAACCATCTCATCCTCTACCACCCCCTTCTGCTCTTGCCCCTAGTCTTTCCTAGCATCAAGTATTGGAGCTTCAGCTTTTTTGTATAGTATGAGTATGACTATATAGGAATGTATATGTGTGTGTATGTATATATGCCTATAAATTCCAACCAGAATGCTATGAGATTAGAAATCAACTACAAGGAAAAAAGCTAAAAAAAAAAAACCCACAAGCACATGGAGGCTAAACAATATTTTGCTAAATAACCAATAGATCACTGAAGAAATCAAAGAAGAAATAAAAAATTACCTAGAGACAAATTAAAATGAAAACATGATGATCCAAAACCTATGGAACATAGAAGTTCTGAGAGGGAAGTTTATAGCAATACAATCTTACCTCAGGAAACAATAAAAATCTCAAACAGCCTAACCTTATACCTAAAACAACTAGAGAAGAACAAACAAAATCTAAAGTTAGTAGAAGGAAATAAATCATAAAGATCAGAGCAGAAATAAATGATATAGGATGAAGAAAACAATAGAAAAGATCAATGAACCTAAAAGCTGATTCTTATAAAATATAAACAAAATTGATAACTTTCAGCCAGACTCATGAACAAAAAACAAGGGAGAGGACTCAAATTAATAAAATTAGAAGTGAAAAAGGAGAACTTATAACTGAAATCACGGAA